>NW_019720704.1:379991-409399 GCF_002891405.2 Cryptotermes secundus
GGTCCAAATATTCTCCTCAACACCTTGTTCTCAAACACCCTCAGTCTTTGTTCCTCCCTTAATGTCAGAGACCAAGTTTCATACCCATACAGAACCACAGGCAAAATTATAGTTTTGTATAGCCTAATTTTTATGTTTTTGGACAACAGACGAGAAGACAAAAGGTTCTGGAGTAAATGATAGCAAGCATTGCCCGAGTTCAATTTCCTCTTAATTTCCTTCTGAATTAGGTTTCGATCTGTTATCGTCATTCCCAAATATGTGAACTGTGCCACATTTTCTAAACATCTGTTTCATATCTTTATGTCATGATTTTGCCCTACATCTTGGTGACGAGACAGCAACATACAAGTTGTATACTTAGTTTTCTCTGTGTTTTTCTTTATGGTATCTATATTATCACCCATTAGATTCGCCAACAACTGATGTGTCCCGTTTAGTTTCAGTCCCACCTGGTTTCCCTGGACCTTCCTAATTGCATATTCTAAGGCAAAGTTGAAAAGGAGTGGCGATAAAGCATCTCCTTGTTTTAGACCATTCTGGATAGGAAATTTATCAGACAAATGTTTACCTACACGGACTTTACTATACGTTTCGTTTAAACACATTTTAATCAGCCTAATTAGTTTCATGGGTACCCCAAACTCTATCAGAATATTGTACAATACTTCCCTCCTAACTAAATCATAGGCTTTCTTAAAGTCTATGAATAGCTGATGTACTGTCTCATCGTAATCCCATTTTGTCTCCAATATCTGACGAATGCAAAAGATCTGATCTGTAGTTGATCTGTTACGTCGATACCCATACTGATGATCCCCAATAACCCCACTAGAATTAAAAAAAAAGTTACACAGCAGCAAAGCATGTGCTGTCAACCTCAGTGACGAAACGCGACTTTTGAGGGAGTAAAGGAAATAAATTTATTTAGGGATTTTGACGTCACATACGTATAATGCTACGCTTGCAGAAAACTGAAGATCAGAATTTCGAAGCAAAGTCTGGATTAAATATGGACCGAGAAGCTATATGTTTCCTATGAAGCCCAGAGTCACGTTAATGACAATCTCCATTTCTACGATTGAGGAGTCTGTTAAATAGAGCATTTTTTTTTTACGTAAGATGAAAAAACACACAAGATCAAAGGTTCCAATGAAGTTCAACGGTAACTGAGAAACAAGCACTTTTAAACAACAAAGTTTATGGTGTATTCTTCTCTCTGAATTGCGGTTCAGCGCAAAAATTCTTGTGAACACATTTTAGGTAGAACGTTTCGAGCAATTCCTCGCCTACGCAGAGTAGACAGGACGGTTCTTCTGCCGTAAGAATTGAAACTGAAGGGTCCTCCGAAACGTCGGTAGCTTCTAAATATAAATCACACGGCGCCACATGCCCAACGCCATCAGCAATCCCAAACAGCACACTTCTCAAGCACCATACTTCAATTACTGCAAGCTCAACACGTTTAATAACTTGTATTAAACTGACGCACAAAATGAAGGTTATTTTGTCGAACGTTCAGGCGTCCGTGCTGATTGGTTCATATGAAACAGCGGATGATGGGCTGCGATCTGTACTCAGAAAGCAAATCACTCGAAGTTCTGAAGACACTTCAATGCTCCAAGGCCTTGAGAAATTACAGGATAAGCCCTACTAAGCTAATGATACTTTTCATGATGGAAGCAGAGAACTCTTAGGCGTGTATCTTGTGGCAGATTTTAAGACGCTGTCAATATCTAGACTAACTGGAGTCGACTGGTAGGGTGACAGATGAATGATAAATTGTAATGTTTTGGAAGCAAACGGTTGTGAGGGAAGAACTAAGGAAAACTGTGCCAGGACAGTCGGTGTGCCGACCGAGAGTCGAACCAAGCGCCTCTCGTATAGGAATCAAAAGCTTTCCCGCTACATCAGTCTGTTTGATCACACATGTACACACATTATACCACAGTAACATTGGCCTGAACAGATGTACAAACAGGGCAACCGGTTGCACAGATAAATATAACTTAATAACTACGGTAATAACAAATGAGGTTAGGGTCCAGTGGCTGGTGCTTGTGAATACAGTATGATAATGAACTTTTGGGCTCAACAAAACTAACTGAACGACTATCAGCTTATTAAGAAGGACGCTATTGCAAGGAGCGACTTACATTAACATAACTGCATTAATACCATAAAAGAAAGTTAGGAGAGATATTTCTATTGCCTTATTCCTGATATTCTATTCCTGATGGGGTCTACCCTGAAGATGCAGGCAGTATATTCTTCGAAATGTTCGTAAATATCTACCAGACTACACGGTGCCATATCCCAGATGAGTGCATTCTCAACAAAAACTCAAACCACATTGCCACTGAACTGCCTGGCACCGGAATTCAAACTGAGCAGAAGGCAAAGTTCCGCTTGTCGCTTTGGCGACGCCTGCTCCACTGTCTGGGCCTTCACCGAACCGACTCCAAGTTTCCATATGACAGAATGTCGGAGTACTGTCTCGGCTTCTGCGTCGGGAGAGAGTTGAAGAGAATCCCGAAAACGTTCAGAACATCCGAGACTCGACCGCGGCCTATAGCCTCGAGTGGTACCACTGCAGTAAGCCGCTCAGCCAACAACAGCGCATATAATTTGCGAAATGTTGAGTCGAGCAAAATGCAGCCGGTCTCATTGTGTTAACGAAACATTCCAACAGTTCCAAGCAATTTAGAAAAGATAAATGGGATGACCTAAAAATTCTTTCTAGATCCCTCATGCGGCGCCCGCGCATGCGCTGCGCCCATTGCAGTGGCAGTCCTGCAGATCGCACACCCACCCCGCTGGGCTGCCCAACGTTATCCATCTAGTCCCCTGAGAAAGGCAGCGGACTCCACACATCGTTAAAAACGTAATAACTTTACTAGGTTTCCGTAAGAACCCTGGAGGAAAGAGAACACTTGAAAGACATAGGCGTCGGTAGGAAAATACCATTAAAGTGGATCTAACAGAAATACGGTGGTGAGGTGCTGACTTGATTGATTGGGGACTGGTGGTCAGCTCTTTTGAATACGGTAACGAACCTGCGGGTTCAAAAAAATGATTAGTATTTCTTGTCTAGGTGAGCAACCGCTAGCTTCTGTTACTCCACTGAGCTAATTATCAGCTTGCTGACTTAATGTAGAGCTGGCACATTACGTAATCTCGATACAACAGTTTATCGATTCGAACCGATATTTGTAGACTCGGAGACCTCCTGTAGCAAGTGCCACAACCCACAGAGCCCAAGTGCAAAACAAAGCCATTATATAATAATAAAAATAATAACGACAATGAGAAGGAGGATGAAAAGAAGACGAAAACTGCCTGTCAGGCGAAAATAATTCACAATCGCTCTAGGCCTATGCGGTTGTATTTTTACTCCTGCCCATCCTACAAGACTGTGTCGTGTAAGGTAAATCTGTGGTTACACTTCTTAGTAACACATAATGCTTCAGTTCATACCTCGCAGGAAACGCATTACGTCTCCGCTACAGAGCCCAACCGGTTAATGCTGTTTAGGGAAATTATCGCTGTTTACTCTGAGAACCATATGGAACACATTAATACACTGTGTGGGCAGAATGCACTATATATAAATTCAGTTCGTATCTCACGGGAAACACATTACGTCTCCGCTACAAAGCCCAACCGGTTAATGCTGTTTAGGGAAATAATCGCTGTTTACTCTGAGAACCATATGGAATACATAAATACACTGTGTGGGCAGAATGCAGTGTGTAAAATAAACCCAGTTCGTACCTCACAGGAAACACATTACGTCTCCACAACAAAGACCAACCGGTTAGTGCTGTTTAGGGAAATAACCGCTGTTTGTTGTGAGAATCATGTGGAACACACAAATATACTCTGAGGAGAGAATGCACAGATTCACAATGTTACAGCAGGTGGTACACATACTTACCACTGTACTCTATATGTTTAACTGTTTCAATCCTTTACTGCAACCATATTCATACCTGGACACGACTGGTCTGATCCAATAACCGTAGATATTCATGCTACAGAATGTATCTATGCACAGTCCTTCCTCGTCTACAAAATATCTATCACTGAACATTTAGAAATTATCTGGTAAAAATTCTTTTACAAAGGAAGTTGTGAAAGAAAATTGTAATGTCCTTGACATTTGAAAAATTGAAAGTTTCCATCACACACTCAAAAGCTTAACCCGAACTCCTGGATATTCTTATAATGGACCAAGACATAGCACAGGGTGAGATTCTCAGACTGGAAGAAATCCAACCGAGCCTGTTGTGTTCATTTGTTTCGTCAATTTTTGTCAATACTGCGCCTGTGCTTGTCACTGCGACTTTCGACTGTCACATTATGTCGTTGACGTCGTTAAGTAATAATCTTTCTTCAAGGATATCTACGATAGTATCTATTAAAAATAATACAGCAGGACGCCAGCAGTTTCATAGCTTGAGAGCTTGGGTTCGTTGTCATGTGGGCGTACCAATGCGTTTCACAGAAATGCGAATGTAGGCAGATGCTTGAAAAACAAATTGAAGTGACTTTCCAATTCGACCCATTTAAAGCAAAGTTATTACTACCAAGAACCAACCAACCTGAAAGATTATTTGTTCTTCATTTCCTTACATGATATTCAGTATATGATATTACATTGCATATATTTCACCATGCTCAAAAAATTTGATAGAAACAAAAGACATTTCATTGAATATGGATTTTAAGAGGAAAATAAAATTTCCACCGAGAACTTGTAGCAACTTTTCGAAACAGAATGAAGTGCTAACATATCTTGAATTCTTCGAATCGTGGGTTCCAGTTAGAAGTGGGGGGGGGGCAGGCGCATGTCTCCCTCTCCGTCGATTATTTTAGATATCAAAATTACAAAAGAAAGAAATAGAATAAACATTGATACCTGAAATTTGAATTATTCCTTTTTAAATGTCCTATCGTGAATGGCCTAGGTCGATCAGTAGAAGTCGCTTTGAACAACTTAAATATAAGTTTAAAGTTAATTTTCTGCCTGCCCGACGCGCATGCTCTGAACAGAACAATTTAAATCAAGCAACATGGCGTGTTTCTATTTTTGTTCATGAATTTTTGGAAACAGAAGTAAGGGGCACAACTGACTACCTTTATGCGATGGGCCCAGTTGCAGTACCTGCGCTCCGATTTATGTAGAACTCGAAAGCGGCAAGGGGTCCAAATGTAGACGAGCACCGCGAGTCCCGGTGATCCACAAGGATCTCCCAACCAGGAAGAGTCCCGGTGATCGGGTCGGACACTTTGCGGACCGCCAGCTGCACGGCGGGCAACACTCGATACAGGGACTGCTCGTGCTCGCGATCCGCGGGCGCTATAACTGCCAGGCGCACCACTCTTCGTCCTGTTGCGTTCCTCCCTTCCACCGAGGGCGATACTAGGACCACCAGAACCAGGACCGTAACAGCCACTCTACCACGACGAACCTTGCGTATCCTCTCACACAAGAGGCTCATGACTTCGACAGGACTTGCTGATGGCAGACGCAGAATCAACTGTTTTACTGAGCCTACACTCCGTAGCAGGAAAGCTGGTCCACCAGTAAATTCGGCTACCACCATTAGAGGCGCTGCAATCCATTGCTTTCCCTGAAGTACAGCACCACAGCTTGTCTTTAAGTAAAACGTAAGGCCGCCAACCCGAGGCTCTAGAAACTTCCTTGCTACTGTCACTGTCAGAATTACACACTTCACGGTTACTGACAAGAAACACCCAGAAAGTAAGAGCAGTAAGGAAGTGGCCATGTCGGCCATACTACTGGCTGTTCCGCGCGCGGGGAGAGCTGGCCGGGGCGGCCATACACCACACGTACCCAACACTTTGCATGGCGCAGGCAGACGGGCTCAACCTGAGGGAACAAGCATTTGGTTAGCGCCGCAACAAGAACACAGAACAGGAAAAGGGACAGTGGTGCAGCTGAGATGCGAGTGTAGTACTTTCAACAGACAGCATGGACACCAATTTAATAGGCTCACATTTGGCATGACTGTACGCTGGTGTTGTGCAGTGACAAGTGATTGTGACTAAACTGTGCGCTTATGATTGCCACCGGACTTTAATTAAACGCACCGCACAATTAGCAGTTCATGAATGTAATTACATGACTTGCAGAATGGAGTGCAACCGAGGCAGAAAACGTTTCGCTTAATATTCATTCGACTTACCGACACATGCTGCAAACAAAACGTGTGCACTAAAGCGACGTGTAGCGATGAGCCTGACAATCATTTTGGGCTCAGAAAACACCTCAAACGACGGGAAAATACGGAACGTTCGGAAACCCTGATCTGGGAATTGTCCTCTCTTACATCTAATGACGGAAAAATTAGTTTCCGAAATGTTGCCAGAAAAGCTCAGGACCATACATAGACCCCCAAACAATAGTGAAATTTACAGCAGCAACATTTCGACTTAGTCGTTCGGTGTTTCGCGCTATAAGAAAGATAAAGCTCGGTCGGAAATTGAACATCTGAACCAGAGTTTTACGTCTAAATCCGTATAACAGTTCGTGTCTGTCGGTCGGGTAAAGGACTGCTGAAACTCGCCAGCACAGTCATTCTTCGTTCCGAGTCCCGCTGGACTCATAACCACATTATACAGTCTCAGCGATTCAGGGGTCGTACAACTGTGCACTCGAGCAGGTATCGTGTCTCTGGCGATCACTTAAATTACCAACTTTAAACATTTCTTTTCCTTCCTTACCCTTCCTTTCAAGTGCTAAGCCTTAAGGCATGTTACGGCCTCGAGTTTTCTGTCCGCCTTTTCACTGCGCGCCCTCTTCATCTTGTCCCCTTGCGTCGGCTCTCCGTTTCGTCTGTTTCAAACACTGAAGAGTACTCTGTCTTCTAGAATATGACGACTCGAAGTTTCGTAGAAGTTTTTCGACCTCTCAAGAGAAACATCTTGTCTCCGTCTTCATGGTCAGTAAGCCAAGTAACAAGCAAGGAAGCTTATTCTTCTACCCTGTACATGGAAGCAGTATGTTACTTCCGAAACATCGGTAAACTTCTAACAGACTATATGGCGCCTCGTTCCAGAAGACTATACTCTTCAGACACGACCGTGAATACTTCAAATAAAAAAGAACGGTTTCTACACTTCACATTATTATTATTCAGTGGTTGTCTTTGTTTGCATTTCTTCCCGTTCTGAAGTATTTAATTACAGTGAATTAACTGGATTTATTCCCGTGGTATGAAATCAGTCAACAAACAGTACGCAATCGGAACCATCCAACGACAAGCAGAGTTTGTAGTGCCAGTAGCATCGGCGTGAGTACCGAGGGCGGTCTCTGTGAAGCGTGATGGAGAGTTGCAAATGCAGATAATTTCAAGTGGGGACTGCCAATCAATATCACATAACGTGCTGCACTGTTCTGGTGCCCGGCGCACGCCACTCCACACAACATGAAGGCTTATAATCGTGTGAACAAAACGTCACATACCGTCGCTCAAATGTTCTCCGTGTTAAAGTCGCAGATAAACGTGATTACAGCATGTCATCGCCGCAGAAAAGCAAGCAAGCAAACAAACAAACAAAGCCTCGAGTATATCAATCATTATTAATGTGAATACCCGGAATTCGTCACCGCCGGAAACATTAAATGTTGACGCCTGTTATTCCGGTACGCTGCTGCTCTCTGTCGGCAGTACCGACAAACAGACCAGGCTGCTGTCGCGATGGAAGCAGGTGCCACAAACATAAGGAGAAATAAACAGCACTTCTGTATAAAATTTAATTTCCGCCTGTCAATTGATTTCAGTCGTTTCGAAGTTCTGATTTAAAAATAACACTTGCAGAATTAGGAGTGAGGTTCTGCAGTACTTTCTGAGGCACCGCATAGAATTTGACAAGTGCAAAAGAAACAGACTCCTGGAAGACAAAAGAGCAGATTCGATCTTAAAGAAACAGGACGAGAGAGTGTGAGCACGGTAATGACCGTTACGAAATTCATCTGAGGAACCTGAGAAATGCCATTAGAAAGCGGAGATACGAGCCGCATATGGCGGTCTGGACGCGCAGACGCACTGTGCAGTAAAGAGGAGACCAAGAAGGCTAAATGAATGCATGGAAAGGCGCAAAAGAAAGGTGCCAACAAATGCGGAGAAACGGCGCCAGCGCCGACGAAGACGTCAGGTGCAGTGTTAATTGCCTTAATGCGCCGTGCTCAAGTTGAGAAGCCGCAGTTCGTGGCCGTGAATTAATTCGCCCGTACCACTGGAACAGTTGCTTACTGTCTGTCTCAATGCGACGCTCCATGTTACAGGCTCATTAAGATGCGCGCCCCAGGAACCGGCCCGCCCGGCCGCATCTCCTGCTCTGAGAGGGAACAGGCAGACCGAGTCTTCGAGTCTAATCTTATTTAACGGCACTGTTTCAACTGCAGAGGCCACTGCTTTGTCAAATAAGAAGATAGACTTTTTCATAGTAGACTTCATTCTTGTGGAGAGACTGAGGAATCCCACAAGACCGCCGGACGTTTTGCCGTGGGGATAATGTTGTTGTACGTCATTCACCTGTTACGTTTACGTCATGCAGCTCGCAATCATTTTGTGCAGGCTTGTATGATGGAATGGGCAAGTAGCTCGGATGAAATATACAAGAAAACAGAGTTTTGGTGAGGAAGTCTCTTGTTAAGTGACAGCGTGAATAATCACAATGGCTGCTGTTATTAGTAAGTAAATTAGTGGCATTTTAATGTACTAATTCTGACAAATAATGACTGAGTAAAAGCCATGGGTGGGGGTGCCAAGCAAATCAAGAACTAGTGACTAAACAAATAACTGCGAAGAGTGGCCGCGACTGAACCCCGTTGCGAGAACTCTGGTGGAAACGTTCAAGCTGGCCCTAACACCATTTCGAGGCAGCTCACACAGCGACTTACTGTGGGATAAATTCAGTTCATCTCTGATGCGGCGCGTGGTTGGGTACAGAGTAGTGCAGTCCCCGTGACCTTATAGCTTCAGGTCTCTACGCACGCCCTACGTAACTGAACGTAACTGCAGCAGAACAGATTTTCTCGAGGCTCCTTTCTCCCCCTTACAACAGTACTGAGTGTTCCACGCCATCCTTCCCCCTCATTTACAATCACCATTTTCAAGAAAGTGATCTCGTTCAGATGATGTGCCGTTGACATGTAAGTTATCTATTCCTCTAGGCTGCCTAATCGGAAAAGAAAATGGTTCGGTAGTGCAGGGTTACCTAGCCACAGGACAGCAGCACTCGTGCGAGTAAAGTGAAGCATAGAAAAATGAGGTTCGCTCTCAGCAGCAATACGAAACCAACGACTGGGATTGAGCTTCTGCTCGTAGGAATTGAGAAAATAATTAAATGAAATGTGGGTTGACTTCAGAATCATCCAAATAGGAAACGCACAATAAACAAACAAATCTGTGGGCCACGTGAAGGAGAAATTGTTTCTCTCGTGTTCCAAGAGACTTAAGGACAGAAAAAGGAAATGAAAGAGATTCAGAACTCAGACCGAGTGGGGATATCCGGAGTGCCTTCAGGCCACTCTGCACGGCAACAACATCAGCTCTGAAGTGTACGCGTCTCGTTCACTTCTCACACGTTTCCTAAACAACACTGCAGTTCCTGGATTCAGAAGTCGGTGAACAAGGCGACTTTTTGTCGGTAGGCGGGGGACTGGCTGGCTCTGAAACTGAAATTCACGAAAGCCCGGCAAGTGCGCAGGCTGCAGAACACCTGAAGGCTGTAAGACTAAGATGGTCTTGGGAGTCAAACTGACAGACCTGATGAGGTTCTCGCGGCGATGGATATTGGCCTTAAGGGACATGACGCCGTGTAGTTTGGTAGATGAAAGTTAACACTTTAAAGGGATCCGACACCTCCATCTTCAGGGTGGAATAATCCCAACCGCGAGGGAAGACCACAGACTGAGGGCGCTGGGAAAATTTATATTCACCAATTATTACAGGGGTCATCGAATCAAAGAGGATGCAATGAGGGGTCATGTAGTACGCACGGAAACGCTAATAAATTGTACGAAATAATTGGTGAACTTGGAAAGTAAAGCTTACTTGAGAGACATAAGCGTAGATGGGATATATTATTCAAGATGATCATTTGCAAATAGGGTGTGTTAGTGTGAATTGGACTGAACTGGCTCAGAATAGACCGGTGATTCCACACTGTGGATACGGTTGTTGTAATCCATATTTTACGACATGTTTAAGTTGGTTATTTAATGACGCCGTCAGAATCGATATTATATAGAGTCGACTTCATGTCATGAACTGAAGGAACTAAGCATAACAATATCTAAACAGCAGGATACTTCGTCTTCCTGCTAACAAATTGCTGTATTTCCTATAAAAAGGAAAAGACAACATGTTGCGGTATCTGTCAGGTACTGAGTATCAAACTGCGATGCTCAAGCTCACATTAAAGCACCAAGTTACGAACACAAAACGTTGTGCAACACAGCAACGTCGCAACATCAGTCACGCGGTCCGGTGTAACGCGCACGCGCATTCGAAAGTGCGTCTTTGCTGCGGCTGTCATTTGACCATGGTGCAGCGCATCCTCAGGTTGCGGATGGAGGAGACGACCTCCACATATGGACGGTAGCTGCGAATGTATTGAATAAGCAGTCGCATACAGCCGACAAGGGATAGTCCTCCAGGTTGGGGGTTGCGCGTTGGACTAACAAGTCACAATTAAAAATAAGTTTGTTACGCAATGTCACAAAGGACCTCGGACTTGGAAGGATTCTTTGGATAAACGACCTAAGCTAAGGAAAGTGGACATGAGATTTGGTAAGTGGAATATAAGGTCTGTATAGGGCAGGTTCGCTCGTGTCAGTTGAGAAATAAATATTAAAATACAAGTTAGATTTAGTGGGAATACAGGAGGTTAGATGGGACGGAGGTGGCACCGAACCAGCAAGCTAATATACATTATTTTATGGATAGGGGAATGAGACTCATAAATTAGGCATAGGTTCTTTTCGTACATGTGAGAATCATATCAGCAGTTCAGAGCGCTGAGTTTGTTAGGATGTCGTACACAATACAAGAGATCACTGGGTGATATCGTTCTAATGTTCATGTCCCAAGAGAGGATACAAATGATATGAATGACTGATTCTACGACGAAACTAGAACGCGTATTCGATAAATTCCCTAAATACCATAATAAAAATGTTGTTTTGAGATTTCAACGAAAAAGTGGGTAGGGAGGACATTTTCAAACCAACAGTTGGGAATGAGAGTTCGCATGAAATTAGTAATGATAATGGAGTTAAGAGTAGTAAATTTTGTTCCATAGAAAAATCTTACTGTCAAAAGTAAAATGCCCCCACACCGTAACATCCATAAATTTACTTGGACATCTCCTGATGGAAACAGATATGCGCGTCTTTCGAGACCCAGTCTTCTCATCTTGTGGACATGTACTACTGCTACTGAAAACATTGTTCTGTCGGGTCAGTTCTCATCTGGTTTTCACGAAAATACCTCTAGTCCAAAAGTCGGTTAACTGGTTAGTAAAATATACATTAAAATAATCTAGAAATGTCTTTATTGCTTACTGAACTTACAGAAAGTGTTCAAAATGAGATCCTCTTTATTAAATGGACAATTCGTAACATTGCGATACTATTCTACAAACTGATTGGCAGGTTTAAAACGGAACTATCCGTCAGTACGACAGAATATTTTAGGTTAACTGATTTTTGGGCCACTCCATATATTCAGACCCTGGTTCAAGTAAATGGAATTTCGATAGGCCTATAGAAGCGCTCTGCCTTACGTAGGGCATATCAGGTGCCACTGAAGAAGGACGACTGCAAATGGGCCCTTAATGAGAACGAAATATGGAGTGTGGCGTGTGGCACGTCAACTGGCGACGCAGTTGGGGCAGGAATAGGCTAATATGCGATGCAGTCCAAATGTCTGTGACAAAGCTAAGCTGACACGTGCACTGAACATCCTGAATCTTCTCGTTCTGAATAAAGAAAAAGCAGATCTTCAGAAGATGGCTCTGCTTCATTTCCCGTCCGGTGTTAGAGAGGGACACAACAGAGTTGGTTCCATACCCTTATCTGATGATGGAAGGAGAAGCAGCTACCGAAATGGTGCCATTACCCAAAATAAGAGGATAGCAAAGGTACATTTGAACTTAAAAAAGACTAGGTTTCCAGGTAGTGAACACTCATCTTGTATCCTTCTGGGTTATGACACCGTTTACCCTGGTAGTTGGGTAACAATGCTTTCGAGCATTACTGCCTCGTTCTTCCTACCAGACTATACGGCGTCATGGTTCAGAAGAACACAATACAAACTAATACCTAAACCAGAAAATGCACTTAAGCGATTTAGCGAAGCAAACTGAACGCAGAGGGCAGAATGCGCGCCACAGTTTGAGAACCACATTCTCAGTGGTAATTTCCGGTCTGCATGTACATGCACCTCAGTTCCTGCCTTGCGACTGGAAATTGGCTGAAAGCAGCAGAATTGGAGAAAACTGCAGGCACTCGCGTGTGCAGTAAAACTGTAGGCGCGATTGAACTCCAGAGGGGTGGGACATAACCTAACCGTGACGAGAATCATCTTGTACTCCAACACTGGCTCAAGAAGAGCTGTAGGAACGTTCAGAAGGCGGTGGGTATGAACATTACTGTCTTATGGAATGTGATGCCGTGTAGTTTGGTAGACAGGCAATAACGTGTCTGAGAAACATGCTGACACCATCATCAGGGTACCATAACCATTGGAGTCAGCCGGTTATTTTGAAACGTTGCTATGGATCTACCAGATTACACGGCGTCACATTCAAGAGGACAGTAAACTTCATTACCGGGACGTACTTTCGGCGGGCTGGATTCGTCAGAGCGTCATGTTATTAATTTCGTCTCAGCGTCCACTTTTTGTTCGGCTCGTAACATATTAAATCCATTCCGAACTTTAATTACGTTTTTGTACAGTATAAAAAGCCAGTTATTGGATAAAAGTGGCTTCAGTAATGTTGTTATGGAACCGTCTACTCACTCAATGCAATTTAATAGTCAGAAAACGCATACAGAGCGTAACTAATCTGGAGCGTCCCTATGTTCCTGCCTCTACATTGTTAGAAGTTCGCGAGTGATACATTTGTTTCACTCTCACATATGCCGGGAATATACGAGTGCTTTTTAAACGTGTTCTTTCACAGCAGACACACCCGGACCAAAATCTGCTAACTCCAAATAAAGAGGAGACTTCGAAAGTCTTAGCCTGAATTCGGAATACCAGTGTCGCCTGTTGTGTCCAACTGTAAGGCAGTATTTCGGCATTTTCCTGGAGCTTTAAGGTGACAACAAACCGTCAGCCTCACAACACATTCCTGTTCCAAGTCAGTACAGGGCCTACAGCACGTCAGCATGCGCTGTCTGGAAATGTGACAATATCAGTTTACGTCCCTTAACCAACAGTGGTTGAAATTTTGGCACAGTTCAGATATTTGGGAACAACGATAACAGATCGAAACCTGATTCAGGAAGAAATTAAGAGGCGATTGAACTCGGGTAATGCTTGCTACCATTCAGTCAAAAACCCTTTGTCTTCTCGTCTGTTGTCCAAAAACATAAAAATTAGAATATACTAAACTATAATTTTGCCTGTGGTTCTGTATGGGTATGAAACTTGGTCTCTGAAATTAAGGGGAGGAACATAGACTGAGGGTGTTTGAGAACAGGGTGTTGAGGAGAATATTTGGACCGAAAAGAGATGATGTGACAGGAGGTTGGAGAAAACTGCATAATGAGGAGCTTCATAACTTGTACTCTTCTCCAAGTATAATTAGAATGATCAAGTCACGGAGGATTAGGTGGGCAGGTCATGTAGCACGAATGGGGGAGACGAGGAATGTGTATAGGATATTGGTGGGAAAGCCAGAAGGAAAGAGACCACAGGGAAGACCAAGGTGTAGGTGGGTGGACAATATTAGAATGGATTTTAGAGAGATAGGATGGGATGGTATGGATTGGATTTATTTGGCTCAGGATTGGGACCAGTGGAGGGCTCTTGTGAACATGGTAATGAGCCTTCGGGTTATATAAAATGCTGGGGAATTCTTGAGTAGCTGTAGAATTGGCAGCTCCTCAAGAAGGGCTCAGCTCCATGAGTAAATAAGTAAGTAAAGAACAGTGGTAACTGTGTGTATCACATACTTCGATATTATGAGACTCTGAATTTTGTCCACGTGTGTATTTGCGTATTCCGTATGATTCTCAAAATAAAAAAGGATCACTTCCCGAAACGTAATTAGCCAGCTGGTTCTATATTATGGAGACGCAGTGTGTATTTTGTGAGGTAATAAATTGATTTTTAAATTAAATTTAGAAAAAAAATAGGATTTCAAAGGCTTGATGTGTAAAGTGACTATTTTGAATTGTTTCTGTCTGGCCCATGTTTATAGAAAGTTTCGGACTTGTGAGAAGAATCCAATAGCTGAGAATTTTCCGGTAACGAACCCAATTCATTTGGCGTGGAAATACAGACAACATCAAGCACATTTCCAGTGAACTGAAAAAGACGAGTGGTAGAGGGGGCCACACGCAACTCAACGTTTCCGCTGGCTTCACGGAAATCTACTCGTATATTGGGTTCAGTTTGTGTTGTCACCCTCAAGATGTTAAACTCAATGGTCAATTGAACCCATGTTCCTTACTCCCCCCTCACAACGGTCAGCTTCATGGAGTGTCCAATTAATTAATCAAACAAAACGATGCACCTGTGATCGGGTGTGATGCTCAGGAGGGTTTATAGTGGTTGTGAGAACGAACTGAGTAGCTCATTACTTGTGCACCAGACGGGTTCAGTGCAGCCCTAGGACTCGGCTGCTAGTTTTATTCGCCATTTCCCTTTTGCCTCCAGCAATCAGCTGGCAGTTTATTGTTACGGTGTATACAGATTACACTGCAAAATGCGAGTCAAATTAAAACTGAAGAAAATGCCAAACTGGTAGAACTTCCACGGGCAGAGAAGGAACACGCAAAATCAATGGCTGGGACCTGAAGCAAGCCATAACACAGTGCTCACTGTCTGAGGGTTTCACGGGTGATGACTGCTAGGATTGTTGTGGCACGGTCTGGTGCTTTAGTGGATCCCGACGTTTCGAAGCAAAATGCTGCCCCCATCATCGGGGCCAGATTGAGTACAGCGGATATATAGGCATGTTGCAAGGATGCAGATCACTCGCTTACGTCACCGCAACTCTTCGCTTCGACCTGGAGATAGAGACAGCATGTTCTTCCGAAATGCTGGTATAAACCTACAAGACTAGACGGTGTCAGAATCCATAAGACCACGATATCAGAGGTACAAATTAATTTAAGGCCTATCAACCTAAAATCGGGGGCACGCGAAAGCGTAGTTGGTTGAGGCACTATTCTACAAGCCGGAAGTTCGCGGGTTCGATTCCCGATAAGGTTATCAGACTTTTCAATTGACCTAATCCTTCCAGCCGCACTATGGCCTTGGGGTCCACTCAGCCTCTAACAGAAATGAGTAACAGGAATCTTTCTGGGGGGTAAAGGGCGGCCGGGGCTTAAGGCTGAAAATGTTACCGCCATCTGTGAGCCAATTGTCTAGGAAATGTGAGAACCTCGACGTCTGACAACCCTATGGGCGTCCATGGCCTGTTACAGGGATAGCTTTACTACCTAAATTCAGGTTCTCAAAATGTGAACAGCAGCACACGTGGCGAGTAACACAGCACCTTGAAGAGGCAGTTATCGGATGTACACGCGACCTGCTGACACGTGACCTGCGTAACTAGCGCCTCTATAACCTAACAACTTTCAGAAAGACGTTCCTACTTCTACGGAATCCCAAGTTTATTATGATTTCACAAAATCCCGGCATTAGACGATACATTCAGCGAGATTAATCTAAAGAAAAACCTCCCACAGGCCCTTTTTCATACTATCATTCCATCTACGCATAGGTCACGTGGTCTGTCTGTTCTCTTCAGATTGCCCGCCTAAAATTCGGTACCATTTCTCATCTATTCGATGCAAACTACGTGCATTTCTTGACTTTATCGTCCTAACAACGTTAGACAGTTTCCAAATTATAAAACTCTCCACTCCTCCCGTTATTTCGTCCCTCTTAGATTCGATATTCTTGTCAGTGCCCTATTCTCTGTAATTTTTTCCTTAAATTTTAGAAATATCAAGTCTCTTTAAATATTTGATTTCTGTCTCAGAGAAAACACATTACGTCTATACTACGAGTACAAAGCCCAACTGGTTAATGCTGTTTAGGGAAATAATCGCTGTTTATTGTGAGAATCATACGGAACATATAAATACACTGTGTGGGCAGAATGCAGTATATATACATTCAGTCCGTACTTCACAGGAAACACATTACGTCTCCGCTACAAAGTCCAACCGGTTAATGCTGTTTAGGGAAATAATCGCTGTTTATTGTGAGAATCATACGGAACACATAAATACACTGTGTGGGCAGAATGCAGTATATATACATTCAGTCCGTACTTCACAGGAAACACATTACGTCTCCGCTACAAAGCCCAACCGGTTAATGGTGTTTAAGGAAATAAATCGCTGTTTATTGTGAGAACCATACGGAACACATAAACGCAATATGTGTGGGCAAATTGCATAGCATTACAGTACGTTAAAGTCGGTGGTACATGTAGTTACCTCTGTAACTGTAAGGGTTGAAATGAGTGCAACCATGGCTTGGACAGAGTTTACCTGCTAGTGCCGCTCTACCTACTGCACCGAACACAGGCAGCAACTACGCGCCTCGAGATGCATGGGGTCTCATTCCACACTCTTTGTGAGCCGAAAGAGATGTTCATTCATGCAGCAAGAAGGGGAGTGCGTGGGCGTGGTGAACACATGCAGACGGATGTATCCAACAACGCTGCGGTTTATCGCTCGCTCTCAGACGCACACCGATCGTCAATACTTTGCAGCACTGAGCCGCCGGGACCAAGTATACGTGTCTGTGTTGCGGTGCTTAAACCACTTCACAGGCCTCGCTGAGCAAACAGTTCGTTTGGACCTACCGGCAGGAACGTGTTATCTTCGGCCCCTCCAGCCTTGCAATAGGGCGATCCCCCATCCTAGGAGTCCCGTCAATTTTGTATGATATTCACAATTTCAGTAGCTAATTGTAAACTGGAACAGGCCAATTATTACTATTAAAAATGTTCTGGGGGCACGCGGTAACGTAGTTGGTTGAGGCACTATGCTACAAGCCGGAAGGTCGCGGGTTCAAGCCCCGATGAGGTCATTGGATTTTTTTCAATTGACCTAATCCTTCCAGCCGCACTATGGCCCTGGGGTCGAATCAGCCTCTAACAGAAATGAGTACCAGGAATTAATTAAATAATTTTCCTGGGGAGTAAGGCGCGGCCGGCGCGTAAGGCTGACAACCTTACCGCCATCTTTGAGAGGATTGTCTAGATAATGTGGGACCCTCAACGTCTTACAACACTATGGGCCTTCACGGCCTGGTACAGGAATAGCTTTACTTTTTTTTTTACTTTTTATTAAAAATATTATATAAGGTTTGGAAAGTCCGATATTCTCTCTCTCTGCTGGCTACACAAAGCAGCTTTGTGAATTCGCAGACATGTTTCAAAGTTTCATAAACTCCGGAATCACAAGGCGCCCCTGCCAGTTTGAGCTCTGTGAATTTTCTTAAAAAAAATAATCAGAGAGCAATAGTGATAGTAGTAGTGATAGTAGTAGTAGTAGTAGTAGTAGTAGTAGTAGTAGTAGTAGTAGTAGTAGTAGTAGTAGTAGTAGTAGTAGTAGTAGTAGTAGTAGTAATAAGAAGAAGACAAACTTCAAACAACTAAATCTTTATCTAACTTTAGTGACGTATGTTTGTACGATTAGAATGAAAATGTTTGACTGGCAGCACCCTGGTTTTTGCTGCGCCGAAACTAAACAAGTCCCAGCAGAGAAAATGTTACGCACGAGAATTCACACCATGACCGCGATCTACTCTGAGCTCCTGCAAAAATGGCAAATCACCATTGGATTCATAAAATGTTTGAAATTTCCTGAGTAGCTGACCAACTATCAGCTTCTCAAGGCGGACTTTCCTGCTTGGAGTTCGTTATATGCTAAAAGGCCGTGGCGTTATACAGTCAGGCAGCAAATTTACCAAAGTTTCGATAGAATGCGCCGCTTCCATCTTCAGGGTAAACGACAAGCGGGAGAACAAAGATAAATAAATATATGGGAAATTAGGAAAGGAACCAAGGCTGCGAGAGGGCCAATGGGTGACAGTGAACCCTAAAAGTGCGGGCTGTTACTACCAGACTACACAGAGGTACAATCCAGAAGACATTAATTTTCTCACAACCGTGAGAACCGTAAATTTATCGGCTGTTCTTAGGACCTGAGATTTCAATATTCCCTGCTGTGATAGCTTCACTCGGAGTCTGAGAGCAGGACCTCAAGAGGAGACGTTATTCGTGCGAGGCGCCTCTCACCACTGAAGACGGTCAGTTCACACGTGTTGGCTGTCGGACTAATGGCTTCAATTTAGTCTAATTAAAACAAACTGGAGGGGAATTGAAGTTATTAACTACGAAAATAGCTCTCATATCTTCAGCTTCTGTTTCTGACATGACCCTAAAACCTTTTGACTTAAACAGCATTACCGCCCTTCTTAAAACTCTGCCCTTGGAGCAGACTGACAGCAAAGCGTGATATGAGTCTGACAGTTATATAACCGGACTGATTCTGTAAAGGTTTGATGTGGGTGTGATCTCTAGAACTCCGTTTACTTCTGGAAACCACTACCCTCCAGTTCTGCCGCCATGTTGCGAAGAGTGTTCTTAATTCTCAAAAATGAGACCTTTTCAATGATTCTTTTAGTTTCACAATATAACGAAAGGCCACGAGACAACTGTGGTAATGTTTCGACAACTGCCATTTCTCTACAGTAGTGCACCGTCACAATGGACGGTTCATTTTCCTGGCCAACATTTGCACGTTCTCAACGAATGTGGAGCTCTGAATGTCTCAGAACTTGAAAACGCACGTGTTCGGTTCACTGCTTCTTATTTTTTTTCCTTGGCACTACAGCCCCAGTGGGCCTAGGCCTACCTCCCTGAACTTCTCCGTTCACTTCGGTTTTTCTAGATCTTACACATTCGGTAGGACTCCTTGGGCGGGTGATCAGCTCGTCGCAAGGCCTCTACCTATACACAAACACAGAAAAACGCACACACACAAACTAAAAACATCCATGATCTGAGAGGGATCCGAACCCACGATCCCGGTTTCCAAGCGAGCGATGACAGTACATGCCTTAGACCGCTCGGCTACCGTGACCGGCTTCACTGCTTCTTATGCATGACCAAAACTGATAACTGAGAATTCCTATGATAGCAAAGAAGCAAACTGGCACATTTTCACCCNGTTTCGACAACTGCCATTTCTCTACAGTAGTGCACCGTCACAATGGACGGTTCATTTTCCTGGCCAACATTTGCACGTTCTCAACGAATGTGGAGCTCTGAATGTCTCAGAACTTGAAAACGCACGTGTTCGGTTCACTGCTTCTTATTTTTTTTCCTTGGCACTACAGCCCCAGTGGGCCTAGGCCTACCTCCCTGAACTTCTCCGTTCACTTCGGTTTTTCTAGATCTTACACATTCGGTAGGACTCCTTGGGCGGGTGATCAGCTCGTCGCAAGGCCTCTACCTATACACAAACACAGAAAAACGCACACACACAAACTAAAAACATCCATGATCTGAGAGGGATTTGAACCCACGATCCCGGTTTCCAAGCGAGCGATGACAGTACATGCCTTAGACCGCTCGGCTACCGTGACCGGCTTCACTGCTTCTTATGCATGACCAAAACTGATAACTGAGAATTCCTATGATAGCAAAGAAGCAAACTGGCACATTTTCACCCACCACTTTCACATTCACGATTTTTATGTCTCAGAAACTCAGGACTTTCTGGGCCGGATGGAAACAATAAAGTTTTATTAATCATTATTTTTTTTTCAAAACATACATTTTATGAAGTTTTAATTATGTAAGCAATTATTTACTAATTTTTTGTTCATTTAACGACGCAGAACATACACCGTCGTATTAATGGATCACACGCGAATTTGAAATGCTGTAGAAGGAACCAGTCGTGGCATAATTTGAGGTACGAGTACTAGAAGGAATGCGCCAGGATATCCTGAGGAAATTCACTAGGAGCTATGAAGGTCGCCGGTCTCCGGACCGGGACTTGTAACCTCCCAAATACGAAGTGGGCAATAAACACTCGCTTGCGACGTTGCCACAAATTATCAGCATGTACGTGTATATATTCTCCTTTACGAAAAATACACTGTGTAATAAAACATTTGCCGCAACCACAAAACAAACTGAATCCTAACGACACACAACTGCCATACCACACAGTCACGTGATGACGCTCCAGTTGTTATCTGTCATATCTGTACGTACTCGTACATAAAGAACATGCCAGAAGTACCCAGTTCTGTCCCGGCTTTATACGATGTCCATGCGAAGACGTCACACAGCCGGCTTACGCAGGAACGCGTAGGCGCGTTCATCAGAGGCGGGACGGAAGAATGACGGTGAAACCGCGTTACCATCCGAGTTGAGGCCTCGAGGGAGCTTATTACAGAGGCCTTGCTGTTGCTGGCAGCAGGGTTGATTGCAGATCATAACCTGGCGTCTGTGTGTGTGTGTGTGTGAGAGAGTGAGAGAGAGACAGTTCTGTGGTTCTCATATCAAACCGTCCGAATACGATGGGTTTCGGCGGAATTTAATACAGCTGCAGGAACGGCGCTTATCTATTATGCATGGCTGCACTTGTAGGTCTAATGAATTTGCACACGGTCACTGTACGCTCAAGCAGGAGGTCTAAGTGTTCGCCGCGCTATCTGCTTCTAGAGACACTGATATCCGTTCAACTCATTAAGAAATTTAATGGCATACGAGAGTCCGTTGCCGTGTTCACAAAATCCTAATTGGAACTCTTCAGAGTCACATAAACCCAGAACACGTGCTCATACAATATGTTCTGCAGACACTGTCCTACCACCTACATCCAGTTGTTCCCACGTGAGCTCTCACTTCCCGGCCTGCACGTTATAAGCGAAGTTCAGGTTACATACAGATCCTGAACCCAAATATTAGACAGCAGTACGTGCCTGCACATCTCGTCACAGATTTGTCTTGCGGATGAATATGAATCATCTCCACAAAATTGTGAGCCAGTTCAATCCAATTTGAAATACTTGCATAGTCAAAATATTGTCGCGTGTTTCCTAGGTAACGCGGCAAGAAATTTATGTGGGTCTCGGTTTAGACGAATGTGTTTATTTGACATTTGTTTGTTTACACTCGAAATTATAACCACCCTCACTAACAACGCCCTTAGACGTTTCCGCTTCAACTGCTATACACTCTTGCGCCGCTGTTCTCGGTGGAGCGTCTTCGTTCTTCGTTCTTCTCGGATCGCCTGTTGGATCAGAACTCTCTTCCTAGCTCTCGTCGGATACGAACTGACTTGGTCCTCAAGTCAAAGTCAAAGTCAAAGCCACATGGCAACTGACGGTCAGTCAGTCAGTCACTCGAACGGGATAGAAGCCACCTTGTCGAAGGGTTCAGTTTCACTGTTAGCTGGTCTACCCGTTGCCACGGGAATTCAACAATTCTGCCTCTGCTGGGTAGGCAGTTTCCTAGGTAGCATGCGTTCTCATTGCCCGTTGCGCAGCGATGGATGTCCTATAGTCCGGCTTTCAGGCAGCATGTCACAATATTTTCAGTTTTCATCTTCTACCTGCTACCCGACCGCCCTTTTCCAGAGCTTTCCATGTGTGCTACCGAGTAGGTTAGTGTGGCGGTCACTCTCGCGGGGTTCTCAGATCTGTTCTCTGCTGGATTACTGGCTGACTTGAGATTTTCGTAGTTCTTCTCAGTCTCTCCAGAAAAATGTCGACAATTGTCTTCATAACGACCTCGTCAGCTCCCGTCTCACTGTATACGAGTCAGCAGTTCGGGCTCCAGGCTTGTTGCGTGGAATGGTAGGACGCCTGGGAAGGATGGGTAGTGCAATCCGCATAGCATGTGGCTACAGACTGGACGGGAGGCATCGTGGTTCCATTTCCATCAGGGATGAGAGATTCTCGTCTCCGCAGACCGTACGGAAGCCCCATCTAGTCTCCTATCCAGTGAGTACATGGAGCTGTTTTCCTTCAGGGAAAGCGGCTGGGGCGTTAATCTAACCACTCACTTCCATCTAATGTGTATGTTAAGAACGCTTGGAGCTGTACCTACACTCCCCCACACATCTTCAAGGCGTGGTGCGTAATTACGTTAAGGCCAGGGATAACTTGAGCTTAAAGCGCGTGGAAGGAAACTGTCGTGACTTAATGTGAGGGATTAATTGGCCTGATGGGATTACGGACAACCACGAAACACACAAATCAGGATAACTGGTCTCAGGGCCAACGTATGAGCCCGGGACCTCCGCAAAACAAAGCAGAAGGGATACCCCCTCCATCGCGACATTCGGTGTCTTTGTGCAGCCTAAAGTCATGTCCCGTCCTTCGACCGAGTTGTGTGAACAAGGGCCCATAAGTTAATGGGGCTAATGAACCTGTTTCTCTCCTGGGGATCTTTGTGCCTGTAACAAACTCTGCCGTCCGTCCGCAAAGTGGGCTGCAGGCTGCATTAACTTTCGCCAACAAAGTCTGCCTTCTGTGCACGCCACAGCGGGGGGACTCCCTCCCCGAAACTACTTCATTACACAACAGATTTTTGTGAGGCAAACTTATGCTGCCATAACGTAACGTCATTTGAAAACTTTATTCCCAATTTCAACCGCCAACTGCTACAGACATTACTTGCCCAGCGCCCAGAAACACAACTGTATGACGGAATTTGGTGTTATTGCTTTCTTTCGTGGACGCTGGCCTATATTTTTTAGCTTCCTGTCTAGCACACGGATTTCTTATCTTTTCATTATTCGTAAATACCATTCTAAATAGTATTCGCTTATATCTTTGAAGCTCAGTGGTTACTATATATACCACCTGCTCTAACATTAAAAATTCTGCATTCTGCCAACACAGTGTATTTAAGTGTTCCGTATGATTCTCACAATAAACAGCGATTATTTCTCTAAACAGCGTTAACCGGTTTGGCTTTGTTGCGGAGACGTAATGTGTTTCCTGTGAGGTACGAACTGAACATTTAAGTATTATTCATATGAACTTCAGACCTGAAAGCCTTAGTACAGAGTTCATTTACCGAACCCCTTAATAACCATGACCAAGCAGTATATTTCTTGATTCTTATTCGTGACTTGCTTAGCATATGTTTGACTCTAAAGATGGAGTAGGTTTCTCCGAATCGTCGCTTAACGTGCACCAAACTATAGGGCGTAACATCCCAGAAGATAGTTACCACAGCGAAAACTTCATATTTTGAACTTTATTTCGTGTTATTCTTTTACCATTGTTAGTAATACGGCAAAGTTTACCCTGTGCTTAATTAGACATCAAGTCGTCTAGACATATGGGGAGCTGATGTAGAGCTCCATGTACACAAAATCTGGCTACTGGATGGATGGAGGTAAGTGGTCAGCTTCACGCCCTGTCGGCTTCACCTCCGGGGAAACAACCTTCCGGTTGGGGGGTTCCGGAGGTTGGGTAGGTACGAGAGTCGGTTAGAACATCGTGGAGAAGAGAGAAATCTCTTTTCCTTGCCGACATTCCAAGCGCGATTCGTCGGCAGTGAAGCACGTTCCCTACTCACTACAGTGACTGAGCTATACTATAAAGGCAATACCAGCAACACTCGCTAACGAAGTTTCCCCAGTGTTGCATCTGACAGTACACATGCTTCAGGCGCTTGTCAACACTCAACAATAGCTTCGGTGTGCCTGTGTTGTCTACTTAACGTGAGACCACTGAGACGCTCTGAGAACGGGTCATATGCATAGGCGGATAGGCGGGGCATGCAAAAGTCGCACTGATGTTATGTGTTGAGAACTTAATGGATTACTTTTGTGGTTAAATCGTAATGTATCTGTCTAGCTCGGACAGTGGAACCCTTTGTGTCGGTTGCACCAACAGATCTGAATATATGGAATATCTTACAGTCCTGCATTCATACGGACTTAGACATTCCGACTGCGAGACAGCCTTAAGAATCGCGACTCGAACCCAGAAACTCTCCAAGTTGTCCGCAGAGAGTTGGCACAACGAATTCAACTAAATCGGTCGCTTACAAAATTAAGCGAAGTGTGCCTCAATTTATCTGTACACACGGAGCAATTCACGAGAATGGCTGCGGGCCCAAAGATTCCATAGAGAAACGCATTTCACAGTACTGGTGTTACCTAAGTAATGTAACGTGACGAACATTGTAAATCGTAACACTGCTAGACCCTGACTACATGAAAATATTTTTGGAAAATGATTCAATAAACAAATCAGTTGCCTAATCATTTACAAAATAACTTGTTTTAAATGTATCTAATGTGTTTCAAATCAGTTTCATTTTTCTTTAGAAGGGCATGTCAAAATATTTCCGTATTGTCAGTTTAGAATGTCTGTCGGTAATACCGAGCGATCTCTAGTATGAACATTACTAGAATAAACCGGATACTTATTTATAATTACACTCTGTGATTTTAATATAAGAAATGTAAAAATAAATATATATACATTACTTTTAATTTATGTGCATTAATATCGCTTATAGATTTTCGTACGAACATGTAAGTCTGTTTAAAAGAAAATACAAGATTTAACCTAATATGGCAGCTACTGATCAATAATTTGCCTACACATGAGCAACATCTCAGCAGAATTGCACCACTGTCAAGGGAACTTATGTAAAACTGCAACTTATGCAAAATACAAACAGCCTACCTAGTATCCAGTAACCCTGCCGGCGAAACCTCTCGACTCAAGAAACAGTTCGACCCGGACGTCGAACCAAGCGCACTGGCAGTGAATGTGTGTGCTGATCATGTCTCACGCGTGCCGCAACTTCCACTGACACCCGCTGGACCAGTAGGGACGCACACGTGCGCTCGTCAGCAGCGCACAGGCAACACTGAGACCGCCACACGGTTCAATCTCGTGGTGCTCGTGGTCTCCCCTTCTTATCCGGTCGCTGACAAATTGGGAAGGTACAGGCAACAGGCATCCCTCTACGCATGCGTAGTGGAGAAATGGCGACCCTTTCCGCTGCCAGGTTACCGAAAGTTACTTACCAAAAAGAAACCCATGCCCGCTGCTATAGCAGTACGTCAAATGGGGACATTAATGAGATGACTCAATCATGTTGCAAATTAGCGCTCAAGTTTCTCATTCATGCAGGACTTCTGTGAGGTTTTCGTGTTCTGCTGAACTCAAAGTTCAGACTGCGCTGTTCTGGGTTGCGACCACAGTTTCAGAGCACAAGACGAAAATCTAACTCAGTCCTTCGAGGAACTCATCACTGAACCGCCGCGTTCGGTTTGCAGTTTCAACAGGGAGACGAGCCTAATTAGCACTTCGTTATTTCTAGTGAATGCTGTCTGTTTCTTCCTGCACTCAGTATCGCTGTCTTACCGCCGCAACTGGCTGAACCATGAGGCAGAGTCACTTTCAGAAGCTGGTAGTATCTTATCTACTCAAAGCTTTCCCCATCGTATTCACAAGGGCTCGCCACTGGAACATATCTTGAGACAGATTAAACCACTCCGAACCCTCCTGCCCTTAGTAATTAAGATTTATTTTCATATTATAGTGAACCCTCGCTAATTCAGGGGCGAGGTCATCCGGATTAAAGGATAATCCGAATTAATTAAGCAAAAGATAGAAAAAGCGTAGTTTAATAAAACAGATAGTGCTGATGAAAATAAACAACAAATTATTGCAGAAATTTTTTCCTCTGTCGGAAGCTGAAATCCAGGGTTTCCTTCATCCAGCTGAAGCCAAACTTGGATATTTTATCGCGTGGTTTCAGTCTCTGCAGCTCCCCTCAACACAGTCTGAAAGTCCTCTTGCTCTAACCCTTCTTTCTCCTAAATGCCACGTGTGTTTTAAAGTATGTACTGAACTGTGAACAGAATTTTCCATTTTTCATATATCGATCCGGATTATCCGACAACCGTATTAACTGTAACCAGATTAGTGTGGGTTCACTGTATTCTGTCGTCCATGCGTGAATCTTCCAAGACTCTTCGGTGAGTTTTCCCTCTAGTTTGCTCATGTTCCAAGTTCCAAATCTCACGTAAATTTTCCACTGCTTAAATCATTCGAAAGAACACGCTGTGTAGCATTTCGTAACATTCCTTTACCATAATGAGTCATAGGCTCCGCCCAAACCCAAGTTGGAGGACCACCTCTTGTCGACTGTCTGCAACTGCAGACGACGGCTCTTGAGGACGTGTCGTGCTGTGGCGACAAGAGGCATATTTAACTGCTGAATGATTACACGAAACTTTGAACATACACGTACATAAGTAATGTAACAACATGAACAGTGAAGTGCTTACGTGTAAATTGATTTTGAATTTGCTAGCTAAGAATTTAAAATGCGTCCTGAGGCCAACTGGAAAGAAGTAAACGGAAAGTGAACAGATCTATACTCAACAGAACACGACATTCTGAGGAGTAAAACTGGGTTCTCAACTCGAATAATTTGAAAGCAGAACTGAATCTCTGCTTGTGACTCCGTGAGTACTGTTAACCCGAGCAATGTTTCCAACAAAGTTGCAGCATATCACAATGCAGTCTACTGAGCTCTCAATTCTAAATCGCCAAAGGCTGCAATCCCATTAACAGCGTTCTGCCTCCAGTTCTTCTCTATGGCCGAACTTCCAGTCCCTCACATCACAGTACAGTACAATTAAGCTTGTTCCGACCCCAAATATTCCATTTTCCCCAGGTTATCCTGGGTCTCGGCGTCATTTTGCTTCTTACTTCTGATGTTCGGGTTATTTTTCATCGGTCATTCTAACCAAATGATTTATCTCATTTTGCCTGTTTTTAACTATTTTATATTGTGCTGAATGTATTTTCAGCCCGTTCCCAATAATTTGATCCNGGTCATTTTGCTTCTTGCTTCTGATGTTTCGGGTTATTTTTAATCGGTCATTCTAACAAAATGATTTATCTCATTTTGCCTGTTTTTATCTATTTCATATTGTGCTGAATGTATTTTCAGCCCGTTCCCAATAATTTGATCCCCGATATGATGTAGCCTTCAACTGTCTTTAAGGGTCTCATCTGCAGTGAGTGTGTTCTGTTCATGTCTCTTGTTCTAACCGTCCAGGATTCACTTTCACGTAGCAGAGTTGGAGGACATTGCTCTACGAAATCTCAGCTGTTTCCTTCCTTGCTTCTACGTCACTTCCTAGACACTTGAAATGAAGCATCTATAATATACATATACAATTTGTAAGCTGCGAGTGTTGTAATGTTCAACAACACTCGCAGCTAAGAAGGGAACACACATCACAAGACACGGTTTACACAGAATATAAGAAAAACGACCCCCCATAGTGGAAGAACCACACGCAAGTTTTAATTAAGACACGTAAGATGAATAATCTTAACAAGGTTTAGTGTGTGTAAATTTATTATAGTTGACAAATACGCACTTTTTAAATACTTTTTAAATAATTGTATAAAGACATACAAAGACAAGCAATGCAATAGATTAGCGTAATTAGGGCACCTGATGATGGCACTATGTTGCCGAAACATGTCGTGAAGTAAGAGGTGAAACTGAGTGCACTACAAGACGGCAACTGTATACATATCATGGGTGAAAATCAGTGCAACAGGACGCTAAAATACAACATTATGAAGTGTAGTGTACTATAGGCGACCTACGACTACCTACATGTGTTGAAAGTATAAGGGGTTGGCTTTCTTGGCCCTTGCACCGCGACCACAGTGATCAACTGATGTGTTACTCGCAAGACATGATGTTGTGGCGCATATAACCATTGCTACACAACGGTTCTGTAAACACATTCCTGAGGTTACACTCTTAACAGTGGAAGGATATCCGTTGTTGGGTAGCAATTCGCTAGCCGAGTATCCGTCACAAAGAACAGGCACGCAATAACAGAGGAACTCTTAGAAGTGGTGATCTCTATTCGGTTCGACCCGAAGTTATAAAGGAGGGACCTAATTGATTCGGCAGTTGATTCAGCCATAAGAGAACTCAGAAGACAGTTCAGTAGTTGAGTGTTAGCCAGCGGACAACAGAAGCTGAAAAAGCGATTGATTCGTAAATCAGAACCAAGTCAGTCACAGACGTCACAGTGAAAGAGAAGACATTCGTAGTCCAGTAAAGAATGGAGAGAGTCTTAAGGTTCGGCCACACACAGCGCTACGTACGCTATGTTCGCTATACCAACAGAAAAATATCTCCCTTTATTGCCAATGTGACTGGCCACACAGACTTCCGTACGCTACGTACGCTATGTTCTCTATGTTAGCTGCGTCGCAGAGTGTACACAGCGTACATAGCATACTTAGCGAACATAGCGTAGCGCTCTGTGTGGCCGAACCTTTAGGCAGTCATTTATTGTGAGCTGTTATAATTGATTGTAATTAAGAGTAATTGTAATAAAGTACCAATAAATCTAATCAACAAATCCAGAACCCGTTATTATTAGTCACGGAACCCCGGACACGTGACAATATAAAACGTCGCCCTCGAACTATTATTCGGTAACATCTGGGAGTTGAAACGAATACGGCATAAAGAAGCAGAAGTTTAAATAACAAGTTATGCCACTTCCTGTTGAATTCTCAACCGGTGTTACATTGGTACAGCATATTTACTTATTCATGGAGCTGAGCCCTTCTGGAGGAGCCCCCAGTTCTGCAGCTACCCAAGAATTTCCCAACACTTTATGGAACCCGAAGGTTCATTACCGTGTTCACAAGAGCCATCCACTGGTCCCTATCCTGAGCCAGATCTATCCAATCCATACCATCCTATCTCTCTAAGATCCATTTTAATATTGTCCACCCACCTACGCCTTGGTCTTCCCAGAGGTCTCTTTCCTTCTGGCTTTCCCACCAATATCTTATACGCATTCCTCGTCTCCCCCATTTGTGCTACATGCCCTGCCTACCTCATCCTCCTTGACTTGATCAATCTAATTATACTTGGAGAACAGTACAAGTTATGAAGCTCCTCATTATGCAGTTCTCTCCAACCTCCTGTCACTTCATCTCTCTTCGGTCCAAATACTCTCTTCAACACCCTGTTCTCAAACACCCTCAGGCTATGTTCCTCCCTTAATGTCAGAGACCAAATTTCACACCCATACAGAACCACAGGCAAAATTATAGTTTTCT
>NW_019720704.1:409660-446097 GCF_002891405.2 Cryptotermes secundus
CTATTAGAATATTGTACAATACTTCCCTCCTAACTGAATCATAGGCTTTCTTGAAGTCTATGAATAGCTGATGTACTGTCTCATCGTACTCCCATTTTTTCTTCAATATCTGACGAATGCAAAATATCTGATCTGTAGTTGATCTGTTACGTCGAAACCCACACTGATGATCCCCAATAATTTCATCTGCGTATGGACTTAACCTTGAAAGAAGAACATTGGACAACATTTTATATGAAGTTGATAGCAGTGATCCCCCGATAATTAATACAGTCAGTTTTATCAGGCAATTTTTCCTTACGCTAAATAGAAGTAATTAGATTGTGGATCTTAGAACGTAATATTTCGCCTCCTGCTTGAATAAGTTCTGCCGGAATTTGTTCACTAGCTGGCCATTTATACCGTTTCAATTTTGCAGTAGCACTTTCAACCTCAAAAGGGCTAAGATGAGGTATTAACGGCTCAGCTGTATGGATTTCTGCCTGCTTAATATCACTGACCCTATGTAGATTCAATAACTGAGAGAAGTAGTTCCTCCACCTATTCAAAATGTTGTGGGAATCTGCAAGCATAATACAGCATTCAAATAAATAATCAGTATTTTAGCTGTAACTGTAACATAACCTAAACTTCTTCCTACAAAACAAAAGACTGCTATTCTTCTATACTTAATACCATAAGTAAATACAAGTAAAAAAGTAAAGGTAGCCCTGTAACAGGCCGTGGAGGCCCACAGGGTTGTGAGATGTTGAGGTTCCCGCATTTTCTAGAGTCGGCTCATAGATGACGGTAAGTTTGTCAGCCTTACGTGCCGGCCGCCCTTTACCCCCAAGAATATTCCAAGAATATTCCTGGTACTCAGTCCTGTTAGAGGCTGAGTCGACCCCAGGGTCATAGTGCTGCCGGTTCTAAAAAGTTGCATGCGGCTCTCGGGCCATAGATTGGTCTCGTTTGCTATACAGACTGAGATAAAGTAATGAAGGCATAAATTACAGTATTTTTCTCCTTTGGCGCTACAGCCCCAATTTGGGCCTTGGCCTACCTCCATGACACTCTCCTTTTCACTTCGGTTTTCTAGATCTTAGACATTCGGTAGGACTCCTTGGGCGGGCGATCAGCACGTCGCAAGGCCTCTACCTGTACACAAACATAGAAAAACGCGCGCGCGCGCACACACACACACACACACACACACACACAAACACTAAACATCCATGCTCTGAGTGGGATTCAAACCCACGATCCCGGCTTCCGAGCTACTGAAGACAGCGCATGCCTTGGACCGCTCGGCTACCGTGACCGGCCACAGTAAATATTATTCTGTATTTATATTAACAATTAAATTTTGCGTTTCAATGAACACTCCAATTCATACCGTAGCGAAGAAATAAAACAGAGAATGTGTCTCGAATTTGTAAGAGCACCGCAGATGTGAAGAGACGTTCCATCATGACCCCTCTATCAGTGGTGCCACTACAGCGGTGGCCACACATTCTCTTTCACGATTCAGTGATCATCGATTTCTCTAACGACGATTTCCAGCTTCCTACTATATGCAGGGTTGGCTGGTAGGATAGTGATTAGTGAACGATGAATTGGAATGGGTAGGCTATGCAAGGGAGCGGTACTATCCCAGTATCTGCCTCAAGGGAGTGACCCCTACGTGAGAGCTGAGATTTGAACCCGGGACCTCCGGAAACCGAAATAAGTATGCCAACAGCTCGTCCGTAAGGTGCCGCGTCCTTCTCATGCCTGCATTTCAAAGACAGAGTAGAGTGATCGCCTTACAGCGCGGGTCATGTAAATCATTCAGTGTGACAGAGGGCAGCATGTGTCCGGCAGGGATTCGTTCGGATGCCATCAGTGAAACATTCCAGGCTTCGTCGAGCCGACAACTTATTTCACATTAAACACAAATTATTTCTTTACTTAGGTACTGCATGCAGATTTGCAACTCCCGCGAAATTCTACATTCGTGTTCCTACCTGATGCGTGGCTCGGTACGCAACACAGATCAGTACATTGGGCCAGCACGTGAGAGGCCTGTTTCGATAACATTGTTGCCCTCAATTAAACACCACGCCATTAAGAAGAAATGGGTGGAGGTATGGCTCCACGTATTCTTAGCTTCCCAGGGAAATGTCCCCCGGTACGCACTGAATTAGAGAGTGGGTGGGCTCCATTCGGTGTGGACCCTGCTGGGAATCAAACCCTCACTTCTCAGTTCTCTAGCCCATAGCCTAGTCACTATATTGACTGAGCTATCCCATCGCCTCCACTTGAAAGAGACAGCCAGAAAGTTCATTATGAATAAGAAGAACAGGTGAGAAAGCTGTGTGTTCAGGCGCTCTCTACACGCGGAGGGTAAGCCCCAAATGGGGCACACGCAGCGTCTGAGCTTCATGAGCGTCGCAAGTATTTGGCGTTGCTGCAGCATCTCCATGTGAAGACGTATGGGGGAGTAGAGGTAAAGCTCCATACTTTGGACAGAAGGCCAGTTGGGCCCTAGAGCCGGTATGGACACGGGTGTGGCAGACGCGGATATCTGTGCGCCTGGCAGAAACTGAAGCCCGGTCGGCCAGGACATATGCAGCCACCCTACACATATATTTCATCCTTTAACTCTGATAGTACTTCGGGGCCATACACCGAATGGTTCTAATACTGCATATGGCCGCTATGGTGGGATCGTTTCCGGTGGAAGATCTGCGTAATACTGTTATGATGGTGGCTTAGTCTTCAAGCTAGGGTTCCCACTGCATATCTCTCGCTCTTCCTTGTCTTAACCCACACACCTGTTAAAGCGTGTAAAGGAAATGGACAGGAGTTTCGCTTACGGTAAACCTGCTCTATTTCGTAATATACCTCGATAATGAAGCCATCTACGGGAAACTGTTACAACTAAGTCCGGAACACGCGTCTAATTTGCAGTGTCGACTCACGAATCTGGGTAGGTTTCCCCTAAATTTTTCTATCCCTCTGATAACCTTATATTGATAGATGCGTTCCGCTGGCTCGGACCGCCTTACTCAAGTTAAAACTGATAGGCAAGCAGCGACACAACGAAACGTGCAGATGACTCGCTGTTCTTCCAGTGAGTTGATTTTGAATTGGAGGAACGCCTAACTTGTCACTGTTTTCTAGAAGGGAAGGCGGTTCGGCCGTTCAGTGCAAACAAGCCTCAAGAATCCTTGTCACAGCTCAGCTCTTACACGATGTTCCACAAATTATTCCCTTTCAGAAAGGAAGGCAGGGAAGCCAGCGGAACTCTGAAAATGGAGCAGACTGTTTTCGTCAAAAATGTCTTTGGGGGTGCGTCATCATTACATAGTGATGTACGTCGTTACGTCAACATTAGCTAGAATCTTTGTGGTATACACAATGGGAACCGAAATTGGCCACGCTGGAGATCCATGTGTATGACTTTCCCCCAGACATGTTTCAGACAGAGTTATACATGTACCTTCTGCCAACTTGTCTTACTACAGGTTTGGAGATACTGAACGGAACATTTTCTGCTAATGAAAAGTCGATCTTTGGGTGGCTACCCCGCGTGAATGTGGGCGATCTTGACAGGATTTCCTAGGTACGTGCTGCTTCCGTCTTCATGACTGACGTCTGTAATGTGCGTGTCTTTTTTATATAAGCTTATGCTTCGAAAAAAACTATGGGGGTTGGTGGACCTTCCAAGTCAATAGGGGCCGAAACTCACCTGCGCTAAACACGCCAACTCTGTAGATGGGTGCAGCTGGTATCTTTGAAACGTCGGAAACATTGGCCACACCCACATGGTGCAACCACCCAAGAAGTGATTTGACATAAAGAGCCAACCATCATGAAAAGCTAAAATCGGTAATTTTTCCGATAAACCTATACGTTGAGGTNTTCGATCTTTGGGTGGCTACCCCGCGTGAATGTGGGCAATCTTGACAGGATGTCCTAGGTACGTGCTGCTTCCGTCTTCATGACTAACGTCTGTAATGTGTGTGTCTTTTTTATATAAGCTTATGCTTCGAAAAAAAAAATATGGGGGTTGGTGGGCCTTCCAAGTCAATAGGGGCCGAAACTCACCTGCGCTAAACACGCCAACTCTGTAGATGGGTGCAGCTGGTATCTTTGAAACGTCGGAAACATTGGCCACACCCACATGGTGCAACCACCCAAGAAGTGATTTGACATAAAGAGCCAACCATCATGAAAAGCTAAAATCGGTAATTTTTCCGATAAACCTATACGTTGAGGTCAGCCTTACACGTACGAGTATCTCACATTGTCACCAGATGTCAGACGGAGTTCTAATACACCGCCATCTGTTGGTAATATACTTGAAGTTCCGTGCGACGCTAGATAGTTCCAAACATCGCTACTAGATGACGGCTGTGCAGATTTCTGGCATAGAAACCTGTTGATACGGCATATCGTGGAGAAATGTAAACAGAACATTACGGTAAAGAATCACGTGCAGTAAAGGGAGCTAATATAGCATACCGTTCGGAAAGATGTAAGTAGATAGTTTCACTAAGAGACCGGCGTGTCCTGGTGTCTCAGGTTCGCTCTTTGGTTTCAAATCGCTCGCAACTAACAGTCCCCGTCCTAAGTTAGCACATCGGTCATGTGAATTCGTCGTTCACTGCAGGCTGTGGCAAGTTCGTGAGCTAAAGCCGTAATTACGTGTGTTGTCACATAACAATATAACAAGTTAGGAAACACACATTGCCGTCACAGTTATGATGCCTTTTCTCACTTTTGCCTAACTACCGCGAAAAGTGTGTTGGACTTAGCACGTATTTCCTTCGTTTTCTACAACTTATGCTCGAAAAATCTTGCCCTCTGATAAATATTTACCAAACTTCGTGCAGAAACTTACGCAAGCCTTCATGGGCGCCGGGGAGGGGACGTGAAACTACGTGCTGACCCCGTTCGAGTTACAGAAATTGGAATTGAAGAAAAGAAGAAAGTATAAGATACAGCTAACGCAAAGGAAGAATGATCAGTGTAAACATACTTAAATTAACAGCTTAAACACAAGTTTGTGAGCAAATTTTTCAATTGACCGCCCCCCACTCCCCCCGGAAATGAATCCTGGCGACGCCCATGAAAGTGTTGTCATCGTTTTCAAACGATTTCAACCCAACTGAGATGTACTTACTCGAGTACGTGTACTGCAGCTCCCTCCTCAGGTTCTCCCGGAATCCTTCTCCCGCATTCAAGGCCGTGTCATAAGAATCGTATATGATGTCGTTCTCTGCCTTGAAGAAGCCGGCCAGAGAGTCCACCATCAGCTTGCACGTGTCCAGGCCCGACACGTTGCTATACCCATTCTTCTCGTAGATGAGGAACACTTTCTTCCAGTTGTACCTGCAGAAACAACGCCACTGATAGCTGCAGTCCAACTTCACTGACCGATATGTACTCGTATCTGTGGAACAGGTGGAACGAGAAAGCTGAGTAGAACTAGCGGGGAATTTCATCAGCAGGGCCCGGATTTTGATAACATGTCATCTTTTTTTCCTTGTATCCTATGCGATGCTCGTAAATATATAAATCTCGGATATGAGCTGCTGGTTACAGAAATGTAAACTTTATAGGTAATTTTTTGTCATTTATTGACATTTTTAGGTTTAAGCCCATTTTTTTTTCATTTTGGGGGTAAATTTTTGGACGTTTAAAGGTATTTCTTGTCATTTTTGGCCATTTTAGGGAATTTTTCTTCATATGTTTTCTGAAATGTGAATAACATGGAAGCGAAGTGTTCTTTCTTTTCTCCTTAAGGTCATTTTTCTGGATTTTTTTGATCATTTTATAGGTCATTTTTTGACTATTTTCAGGTCATCAAAATCCGGGCCCTGTTCATCAGACATCGTTAGGAGGATGACGAAGGGCCTGGAGCTGAGGGTGTGAGTTGTACTGGATAGCACCCAGGGGCGGGATAGCTCAACATGGTGATGAATCTTCGGGATTTATAAAACTTGCAGAATTTCGTTAATCAGCTGACCGAATGTTTAGATTATTAAGGACTCTACACCATTGAGGTAGTTAGATCAGATAAGCGAGAACCGGTTTCCGGGACATGTAGCACGCATAAGTACGGATTCATTCTGACGCGCGGTACTGCTCAGTCTCTGCTTGAGGCTGCGTGGTTTATGTGGTCACGTGCGGTGAGTACTCGGAATTCTCGTGATAGTACCGCCAACAGTTTCAAGCTTCTGTGATGACATCAAATTGCTTTAGGTCACGGCAGTGCAACATGGCCTCTATCTCGTCTCTTGGCATAGCAAGCAGCATTGTCTCATATATTTCGCTGAATGCAAATAGAGTAAATTTGATCACGATGTAAATCTACAGCATGTAACAGTCCTCTTCCTTCCAAAGTCTGCCTATTTCAGAATTCAGACAGTGGAAAATTCCGAGCGGTTGTAGCTGGCGCATTTTGTTGCAGGGTTCCGAAATTTCTAATCAGCATCAACTTTTTTCTGTTAACCGTTTCAAGCCTGATGTTCATATACAAAAATCCAGTTCGTGCCTTACAGGAAACACATTACGTCTCCGCTATAAAGCCCAACCGGTTAATGCTGTTTAGGGAAATAATCGCTGTTTATTATGAGAATCATACGGAACACACAAATACACTGTGGGCAGAATGCAGTATATATAAATCCAGTGCGTACCTCACAGGAAACACGTTACGTCTCCGCTACAAAGCCCAACCGGTTAATGCTGTTTTACTTAGAAACTGCCTTCTAAAAGAAGTTATTGAAGGAAAGATAGAGGGGCGGATAGAAGTGACAAGAAGACGAAGACGTAAGAAGATGCTGGATGACCTTGGGGACAGAAGAGGATACTGTCATTTGAAGGAGAAAGCTCTAGATCGCATTAAGTGGAGGAATTGTTTTGGAAGAGACTGTGGACCTGTCGTCTGACAGATTACTGATGATGATGATAATGATTGTGAGAACCATACGGAACACACAAATACACTGTGGGCAGAATGCAGTATATATAAATTCAGTGCGTAACTCACAGAAAACACATTAAGTCTCCGCTACAAAGACCAACCGGTTAATGCTGTTTAGGGAAATAATCGCTGTTTACTGTGAGAACCATACGGAACACATAAATACACTGTGTGGGCAGAATACAGGATTTTTAATGTTAGAGCAGATGGCACATAGAGTTATACCACTGTGCTTTAAATGGTTACGGTTTTGTTTTGCAGTGCCTGAACCAAGAACACGATGAGTAAGCTAACTCTGCCTACAGTTGTTGCTTCAGGGCAGTAACTTATCCGTCCTTGACGGCATGTATAACTCCGAACAAGTTCACACACTGGCTCTCCCCACCCGTCGTCATGCTGTCTTGAACGTCGTCGCTTAGCGCCATGTTTACACTTACTGTGGAGCCGGTCACATGTTCATCTCACCGCTGACATGTCGAATTTCTCGCTGACATAAAGCGATATATCAACGTGCATTCTCCGCGTCACAGACGGTGCTCACGTCAGAACAGATTTCAATACGAACCCTTACAGTTGTGCAACACAACGCACAAAACTGCAGACGTTTGCTTTAAATAAACGCATATTTATATATTTCGCTATAGTAACCTTTAAACATGCCGCTCACGGTAGCCGAGCAGTCTAAGGCATGTACTGTCCTCGCTCGCTTGGAAACCGGGATCGTGGATTCGAATCCCACTCAGGGCATGGATGTTTAGTTTGTGTGTATGCGTTTTTCTGTGTTTGTGTACAGGTAGAGGAGTTGCGACGAGCTGATCCACACCCAAGGAGTCCTACCGAATGTGTAAGTTCTAGAAAAACCGGAATGAACGGAGAAGTTCATGGAGGTAGGCCTAGGCCCACTGGGGCTGTAGTGCCAAGGAAAAAAAAAAACCCAAACATTCTTTATTTCATGTCCGTTCTTCGCACACTTGTCTACAAAGCCACACGGCGTCACATCATACGTGCCGCTGTGGGAACGTCCTGAACTCAGGAAGTGATGCCGCGACATCACTGTTCCCAGGAACGGTCACGGCCAGTCTGTCTCTGCCGTTTGGGACAGTTTGTGTTTCAAAGTGACAGAGACCTACTTCAGTGCAGAAAGTAAGGACGTGCCCCGAATGCAGGTTTGGTAGAAACATAACTGGTATAGGCGCAATAAAGATTCTTGAAGTGACTTTTCTCAGTTAATCAAATTCCGCCAGAAACACAACTCCACGGAGTGAAGTCCTATAGAAACTGACAGTTCGCTGGCGAGTCAAAGAATTCCTTGTTTCTTATGGGGTCCGAATGTTCATTACCGTGTTCACAGCAGTCTGCCGCTGGGCACTGCCCCGAGAAAAGCGAATCCAGTTCACATTCCCACACATCATTTGCCTACAATTCATCTTAATAGTCTTCTCAATATTTACATCTAGGTTTATCAAGTGAACTTTACACTTCAGGTAAGGTAAAAAGTAAAGCTATCCCTGTAACAGGCCGTGAAGGCCCACTGTGTTGTGATATGTTGAGGCTCTCATAATTTCTAGACAATCGGCTCATACAGGGCGGTAAGGTCACGAGCCGACCGCCCTTTACCCCCAGGAAGATACCTGGTATTCATTTCTCGTAGAGGCAGAGTCGACCCCAGGGCCATAGTGCGGCTGGAATGATTAGGTAAATCGAAGAAATCAAATTACCGCATCGGAAATCGTACTCGCGACATTCCGGCTTGTAGCATAGTGCCTCAACCAACTACGCCACAGTGTGCCCCTATTCACTTCAAGTTTTCTGATTAAAATTCTGTACGAATTCATCATTTCTCCCCACGCATTCTACATGTCCACTAAATATATGAAGAGGCCCAAGTGCTTCAAGATATGTAAAGAATTTATTTCTGACATGTATAAAACTATACATAATAATTTTGTCTTATTTTCAGCTTTCTGAAAGGTACCGTTCTGACAGACACACGTCGTTTGGCTCAAGCTCTATGTATGTGCAGGAATGTGTCAAACAAATGCAAATGAAAATCATATTCATTTATATGGAAAACAAGACTAGGCCTTTTCTGGCAACATATTGCGAAATCCAATAGTTAGAACAAATGTAAATCACGGTACGTGACGTGAGCATTGACTTTCAAAACAGTGGCGCTTTGCTCTAGCGCTAGTGAACAATCGATATGTCCCACAAAATGTTTATCGTGAGAACTTTTTGTAACGTCGTTTGTACGGGCATCTGGGTTAAGTGGTTTGCCTGTTGCGACTGCCCCACCAGCACAGAGAAAGGTGATGGACACGAAACCTTTCAACAATGTTATAAAGCTTCACTAACCATCTGCTCATTACTGGGTTGCCTGGCAACAAGAACAAGATTAATGCGTTCTGAGTCACCAGTCGTGTGTAAGTGCTGCTATCTACATTAACTACGACAAGGGCATTACTCCAAGCGAAGAAAACAGAGGAGCATAACACAGACAGACAGCCTCAGAAGGGCAAGTGGAGGAGATCTTCTGGTCCCTGCGAAATCATTCTTCAGCTTAGGACGTACCCGGTTTGATTCTGAGTCGAGTTATCGGCTATTTTCACTAAGGTCTTGTGTGTTTGGGCCCTTCCCTATTCATCATCCCCATCCCATCAGGGATGGCCAAACTTGCTGAACATCGGAGCCGCACACTAGTTCTGGAGCCACAAACAGACGGGAATTGCGTGGGGCAGGTCTTCGACGCGGCGGATTTCTTATATTTGACCCATTTGTGAAAATGGGTTTCGCTAATACTTGTTTTTCTTCCGCGAGTTGAACTAGTGGTTCAAAAGAGCTGTGCGCGGCACGCGAGCCACACTTTGACCACGTCTGCTATAGATTCTGAAGTTGGAAATCCCCATGACGCCAACAAGAGATAGAAGGAAGCGGTCGTGGCCTAATCAGATATATAATCCCGGAATTTGTCTGGAGGGGCTGACGAAGACCAAGAATAATCACAGTCAGGACACCTGATAGCGGGATCGGGATTTGAACCCAGAAGAAAGCGCACCGCCGTGTGTTCAGGCTGACTTCGAAGCAGAAGTTGTCGCAACTTCAGTGGCACCACTTCAAACCGTCAGCGAAGCAGTTGCCACGTCACTGCACTAGGAAAAGTGGTACAGCATCCTGTCGCTAAAACATGTCACTTCCAGGTCAACATACACGTTCAAATAAACCGCCACCACACAAACTGAATCACTTCCGATATACTTTTCTTCCCTACGCCTACAGAACCCGTCTCGATCAGACATCAGTCAGTATCATAACCCAAGCGCCTACCACGTTACTAACACGGGCTGTTCTGAGTTCCACAGAAATCTTCGTTCGCCGCTGTGGTAGGGCGTACACTACAGGCTTTGTGTGTATCTGACGCAGATGCAAGCTTGTTGCTGTTGTTACGAGTCGAATCGCGTTGCACTCTGCTATGAACTGCTTGTATTCCATTTCTTTGCAATATTTATGTATTGTAAAGAACCAATTGGCCGGTCACGGTAGCCGAGCGGTCTAAGGCATGTACTGTCTTCGCTCGCTTGGAAACCGGGATCGTGGGTTCGAATCCCACCCAGGGCATGGATGTTTAGTTTGTGTGTTCGCATTTTTCTGTGTTTGTGTACAGGTAGAGGCCTTGCGACCAGCTGATTACCCGCCCAAGGAGTCCTACCGAATGTGTAAGATCTAGAAAAACCGAAGTGAACGGAGAAGTTCATGGAGGTAGGCCTAGGCCCACTGGGGCTGTAGTGCCAAGGGGGGGGGAAGAACCAATTGAGCCGGTCACGGTAGCCGAGCAGTCTAAGACATGTACTGCCTTCGCTCGCTTGGAAACCGGGATCGTGGGTTCGAATCCCACCCAGGGCATGGATGTTTAGTTTGTGTGTTCGCATTTTTCTGTGTTTGTGTACAGGTAGAGGCCTTGCGACCAGCTGATTACCCGCCCAAGGAGTCCTACCGAATGTGTAAGATCTAGAAAAACCGAAGTGAACGGAGAAGTTCGTGGAGGTAGGCCTAGGCCCACTGGGGCTGTAGTGCCAAGGAAAAAAAAAACCCAATTGAAACAAATAGCCGAAAATCTTCATGCTATCTCCATTGTATGCCTGCGATATTTTGTATTACAAATCGTTCTAAAGGGAGACGAAGTTCGACCTGTCGGTCCTGCCCATCATAGGCTATACATACTGGGCCTATAGGCATCTTCACCGAAGCTCCATTTTGGGCTACACTGGGGCTACAGTTCTTATTACAGTTCATTACGGGCTATATTGGGTCCATGCCAGCTAAGTGAAACTATGAGATGTACTGGGCCCATACTAACGAAAATTAAAATCATATTTGTAATTCAGGAACGCGCTTCGTAAAGGAGTCGCTTGAATGCTTACAAGCAACGTAATACAGCGCAATTGTGTGTATCCAGAATAAGCTTCCAGCCGCGTATGACTGGAGCCTGAATGTCACCGCAACACACCCCTGCATTACACACGAAGTCTTTCATTACAGAAATTAGTTGGCAGTTTTGGTGGATTTGCAGATGACGTGAAACAGGAAAGTTGAAGGCTAACTGAAGCAGGGTGTGCCTTTATGTGCAGAATCCCCTAAGGTAACTCTCGTTTGCTGTGAATGGCCTCTCCCACTAAATCGGCTTTACGGCAGAAATTACAAATAACGAAGCCAAAGTAAGGACAGAGAGCTGAGACCGCAAATCTACAGAAACAGCGCAGCGCCAAGCACCAAACTGTGTAAAGTTCGCCCAGCGAGAAGGATGCTCAGACACCAAGTAAATTTAATAGCTGGCTCAGTTACGTTAAATAACGGGGGTACCTTTAGTAAGTCACGCACAGACAGGAATGGGAACGTGTTTGTGACAATTCCGATCCTGACCTCGTTCACATGACAACAGACAACAATCTGATAATTGATAAATTTCTTTATTAAAATCCGTCACAACACAACAACAAAACAGTTCATGTTTAACAGTATTTTGCTATATATTTTGGCTTTTTAGAAAGCCATCATCAGGCAAATATACAATTAACGTGTTCTTAAGATATGATGGTTTTCTAAAAAGCCGGAACATGTAGAAAAATACTGTTAAATATCAACTGTTTTCTTGTTGTGTTGTGACGGNATAGAATGTTTAATTTATTCTCAGTTCACAACCAACCGTGGCCTATTTTACACTATCATTAGGGTCTAAGAAATCGAGAAGTTATGAGCAGATCTAATTAGAGATATGTTGACAACCGCTGAGTTCACTGTCGTCCCTGAGAGTCTAAGGCTTAGACCGTCTAAATGAGAAACACTGGAAGAGGCTACACAAAACTACAACTTTACGCGTGTCTTTCATATTTAGGGTATTTGAGAGCAGGGAGCTGAGGAAAATATATGAACACAAGAGGGAAGAGAGTAGATCGGTGAAAATTACACGATGAAGAGCATTAATATAGTCACTCTTCACTGAGACAGTATTATGTAAGATTTGAGATTTTCACGGCAGTGACTATGAAGAATGCCGTTAACAAAATATCTACACGGCGCCACATCCCACAAAACGGTATTCTTCAAGACAGTATTATGGCTGTCAAATCAAGATGACGAGGCAGGCCGGGAATGTAGAACGCAAGGACACATGAAATATACCTACAAATTTTTAATCTGAAAATGTGCTGCTAAGGCATCATTTGGGAGACACAGGCGCAGATAGAGAAGATAACATTAAGACTGATCTCTCAACGAACTAGGACGGGATGGATTCAGCTGACTCACGATTGGATCCATTAACTTGCTCCAGTGAGCATATTAATGAACTTGCTTGACTAGATGAGCGACGAGCAACTTTTTAAGAATGACACCGTTCCAGCGAGTTAGTTAAAAAGAATGAACTAAAATACATCTCCTTTCTTTCAACCACCCATTTCATGTTCTCTTCAGTTAACTCTAAACAAAACATTTCAGCGAATTAGCAAATTCGACGCGAATGTAACATCGTTACACGGGATTTCGGTGAGCCGTGGTAGCGCAATCAGTATGGTGCCTGGGTACGGGCTGGACGCCCGGTGTCGGTGTTCAAGTCCCAATAGGGTCTAGAATTTTCTTTTGTCCGCGCCGCCCAGACCGGCTCTGGGGTCCACCCAACCTCCTATCTAATGGGTACCGGGGGCTATTTCCCCGGGGATAAAGCGGCAGGTGCGTGAACCTGACCACTCACCTCCATCTAGTGCCGAGATCAAGAAAATGTGGATCTATACCTCTGCTCCTTCATGCGTCTTCATGGCGTAGTGCTTAATTAGTTAATCGCAGGGACAACTTTACCTTTTTATCTTACACGGGATTTCAATCCGTAACCAGTGGCTTGAATAAGTTTGGAAATAACACAGTTTGCCTTTATTCCGTTAGGAGATTAGCTCTTTCAAATTATTTTTGCTTTAATGGAATGAACACAGTACTACAAAACATCTGTTAGCTGTCAAAGTTTCTGTCTCGAATCACCTTCTCAGTAGGTTAATAGACACGAATGCAGACCAATATTCAAGGGGATGGTACGAAAGCATCTCTGTGCCATTGTGCACAGCAACGACTTATTTTATGTGACCGGAACTTTCTAAACATTGAACTGAGGAAATCAACAAGGTACATAATTCGGCATGTGAAGTATCGAAATACTGATTGATTGAAAAGCTGAAATCAGCATCAAAACCGCCCGTTCTGAACCCGTACTTGAATAAAGAAACTGCTCATTTACTATGACAATTCTACGGATACGCACGTACGTGTATATCCCCGTCGTTTCTTACCAAGGGACCGCATGGCGATCGCTTTCTTAATTAAACATTTTCCAGGCAACGACATAGCCTCTGTTTGCACATCGCTTTTGCGATACAGAAATCGGTTACAGTCGCCTAGCAACAAGACTCCCAGTAAAGGAGGCGCAAAGGCCGCGCCATAGCTCAAGCGATTAGTCGCTAGCTTCCCACCGCGTCGGCCCGGGTTCGATCCCGGTTCTGGTCAAGTGGGATTTGAGGTGGACAAACTGGTGCTGGGGCGGGTTTTCTCCGAGTACTTCGGTTTCCCCTGCCAATCTTCATTCCACCAAATTCTCCATCATCATAATCACCCGGGGCAGGCTACAATAGGCCAATCAGTGGCCGCCGTGCCGAGTGGACCCAGTTGGACTCCACCCCCCACTAAGCGAATGAAGGAAGCTCAAGCGGCAGCGCTTCCGGCTTCTGCTGGGATTAGGGAGATCCCAGGTTCAAAGCTTGGTTATCCTGACTGAGGCTCTCCGTAGCTTTCGTAACACCGTCACGGAGAATGCTGGCATATTACCATTAATTAGGTCAGTAACATTCCTTCTAATTCGTTATTCACTTATCATCCTGCCATTCGACGCTATATGCCTTAGAGGGCCCATACACGTACGAGTCTGGCTCGCCAAACTCGTCCGTGTGTGGGTCGCCACGTTCATACGTGTGTGGTGAAAATAATCCGAACCCGGCTCCTCGCCGAGCCGGACTCGCGAGCCAGACTCGTACGTGTATGGGTCGCCTTACAGTCTAAGACGCTGAGAGAGTCCCTAAACAAACCATTAAGAAGGAATCGAACTCGACCAGAAACAGAACGAAACGATGTGAAGATACACACCGCTGTTACGTCGTCAGAACAATTCAATTTGCTGTACACGAATGTTAACATTCGTTCTAATCCGTTCATGTTCACAGCTCCGCCCAAGTACTTAATACCGGAGTGCCACTTGGGATATCAGACACTCTCCACTTGCTCGCTATTCAATGTGCACAGTTGTATCCGTTAGTACACATCCTCGAGTGCAACAAATGGCCACTCCACTGAATGGGAACTGCTCTTCGTATCCACCGGACAGTCAAGCGCGTGCGCAAACTGCAACAGAACGCAGAACATCGAACAGACGATCTTCGGTGACGTGGCTTCTTGCAGTTCGGTAGAAGTTCACCATTTCGGAGGAACTCACTGCCTCCATCTTGAGGGTCGAAGTATAAGCCAAGCAAGGAGACGGCAACACAGACTACACGACGTCACACCCCAGGAGGAAGCACTCTTCATTTCTACCCCAGTTCACGAATTTCGCTTGTTCACTAAGGACATTCGGCATAGCTCGTACATGGCCTGTATTGCAGAGGGCTGAGGGACGCCGTCCGCGTCCGTACGCACCTGGACGGCGCAATGAGCATGAGGCACAGTCTCGGCCAAGAGACATCCCGACTACGCAGCTCTGCAACTTGCATATGCAGCTACACTGTTCTCTTCATTTAAGGACAATTTAATGACTGCCGATAGTTCGAGGAACTACGCGTCAAACAGTGGTTCCCATGCGTACCACCTATTTAACTATTAAATAATTCCATAATTTTCCGACACAGTGTTATGTGTGTGTTTCGTATGGTTCGTATAACATGTAAATAGCAATTATTTTCCTAAACAACGTTAATCGGTTAGTTTTTATAATGCAGAAGCAGCGTGTTTGCTGTGAGGCAGGAATCACTTCATTGTATAGGCAATGACGCCTGTTCCGGCCTCACATACTCATTCCATTTTTACCAAAGCCTTCCTCGGTCCCAGTCCCCCTTAGATTTATATTGTACAGTATTGTCTCCGTATCGAATCATCATTCAGTCTATCCAACTAATTTATCTCATCGGAAGATAGGTACTAGCTTTATCGATTTGGCCCAATTGAGTAGGTTCCACCTGAAGACGGGACAGAATCCAGTCTCCGAAACGTTATGTTTTAAATAAAAACAGGATATGGATAATATTTAGAAACACGATAGTTTTATTATCTCATTTTGCCTGTCTTTATCTATTTTATTTTGTGCTGAATATATTTTTAGCCCCTTCCTAATAGCTTGATCCCCGATATGATGTAGCCTAGTGCAGCCTTCAACTGTCTTTAAGCGTCTCATCTGCAGTGAGTGTATTCTGTTCATGTCTCTTGTTCTAGCTGTCCAGGATTCACTTTCACGCAGCAGAGTTTGTGGAAATTGCTCTACGAAATCTCAGCCATATCATTTAGATGCCCTTCATGCTTCAAAGAGTGAAGCTGGCGCTGCGGTTTACACGTCGCTTGTGTGGAACTTCCCACTTTCAATCAGCCTTGCGGTCCGAGACAGCCCACATCACACAGTTCCTCTCGTGAGAAGAGGTGCAACTGAATGAACATGTTCGCTTTCTCTAGGAGCTACCCAGGACGGAGACGCCGCTAGCGACATCAGATGCAGAGGTGCAACAGTTCAGAAACTGTTCCAACAGCCTCGACCCTGATGCTTTGTGTCTGTCGAGGTTTGCTTCCAATCCGCGGGCCAGGCACTCACTCTGTGGACTTTACTGTAGAGGTCATCACGGTACTGACCGTGAGGAGTACTGTCTTGTGGGATGTGGTGCCGTGTAGTCTGGTACAGGTTCAATGGCGTTTCGAATGGACTCACTGCCTCCGACTTCGGGATTCGAAGTGTAAGCCAATCAAGGAACCAACAAAAAGCATGAATTAAGCAGAACGATTCAACCCTGAAGATGGAGGCAATGCGTTCCTCCGAAACATCGGTGGAGTTCTACTGGAAACCGCATCCCAGAAGGTAGAGACCTCTTCAAAAGCCTGAAGGTTCAACGCTGTTGGTAAGCCTGCTAAACCCCTCCATCTAACACAGCCCTGAGCCGGCCTTAGCCTGCTTCAATAGCAGCAAACTTAATGCTATCTCCTGTCTGTCTTCCGAGTGGTTTCCCCAGCAAAACTCTGTAATCTTTCTTGTGAGTCTATCCGAGCGTCATGTTGCAACTGAACGTCGCCTTCGATTGGGCAGCACACTTGCTTCGTAATCGGGACGTCCTGGGTTCATACCTATCGCAGAATTGCAATTACCTGATCATTTAAACGCATTTGACGCAAAGTACAGTGGTGGATGACATGTCATTTGTAATCAATAAGTGAGAATGTGCTCTGCGCTTCATCGCGGCTGCTGCACACAGAAACACGCCAGGAATGTAATTAGTGGCGAGCAACGTATGGATGTACAAGCAGTACTAATTGAACAATGAAAAATAGGCGTAAACAGAGAACTAATCCCCGAGAAACAACAGGTAGGAAAGTGAAACTGCGGACAATGTAAGACTTATCACAACTTTAAGAGCTTCTAACTTTGTTTTAATTCGGTTCTGTTTTTCCAATGCAAAATGATTACCGCAGCAATGCGCAAAATTTTACATTCTTATTCCAGGACTGGCTGTTGGAGGCGACGGGCTGTTAAATCGACTGAAATTGTTCAGCTGGTCACATTTGTGCCTCCTCGGTACGGACGGAATGACGTAAGGTAGGGCAAGGTAAAAAGTAAAGGTATCCCTCTAACAGGCCGTGGAGGCCCACAGGGTTGTGAGATGTTGAGCTTCCCACATTTTCCAGACAACCTGCTCATAGATGGCGGTAGGGTAGTCAGCCTTACGCGCCGGCCGCCCTTTACCGCCAAGAACATTCCAAGTATATTCCTGGTACTCATTTCTGTTAGAGGTTGAGTCGACCACAGGGCCATGGTGCGGCTGGAAGGATTGGGTAAATTTAAAAAAAAATACAATGACCTCGTCGGGATTAGATCCCGCGACCTTCCGGCTTGAAGCATTGTGCCTCAACCAACTATGCTACAGCATGCCCCATTGCGTTATCAAAAACAGTTGGGTCGGCGGGCAGTTGAGGTAGAACCCAACTGCTCACCGACTGTTGAAACAACTATCGTGATGTGTGCGCACTTCCATTAAACGCAATGTTTCTCGGCGACGTGCCCAACTATCGGCCGACCAAAAATTGCATGTGTGCGCTAGGTCTAACAAGAGTTCGTTATGGCACGCTCCTCAGTCATTTGCTCTGCTGAAGGGCCAACAGTGTCAGGGACGAACAAGAAAAGTTGCACCTCAGACTTAGATGGATTGCCTGCAAACCACCAGGGAGGAGGCCACTTGAGAGATCTAGAGGTAGTTGTAAGGGTAATATTAAAATGGATCATAAGTAAACTGGTTTGAGGACATGGACTGCCTCTGGGCAGGGAAGTTCAGAGTTCAATAAAAGGCATGCGATTTCTAGACAAGCTGAGCGACTAATAGCTTCTCAAAAGGAGTGTGCTCTGTACTTACTCCCGCATGATTCTGATGATGAAGTAGGACAGGACGCGGAAGCTGGTCTGTCCCACGCTGACCAGCATGTGGAACTCCGAGTCACACGTCGTCTTGTTCTTGCTGTAGTCGTAAGTCATGCCGCCAGCCGTGACGAGCGGGATGCCCCAGAACTTGACAATGCGGCCCACCGGCGCTGCAACACACAGCCACGTAATTACAGTCGGGCGGTCTGCCTGCAGGGCCACTGCATATGCGTGACTTTTGACTCCTGCGAATAGACAACTTGAGCTCAGTCGGTATAACGAGCAGACTATGGTTTGGACTAATGATATTCAAAGTTCGATTCCCGGCAGGGGCTGGAGATTTCTCTCTTCTCCGCAGTGTCCAGACCGGCTCAGCCTCCCTCCCCATTTTCCTATATAATGGATATCAGGGGCTGTTTTTACGGGGGTTGAAAGGTAAGAGCGTGAAGCCGTCTATTTAACTCCCACTTACGTCTTTACGGCTTGGTGTTTAATTAATTAAGCAAAAGGACAACTTTATCTTCTGACTTCAGAGGGATACTCTGTACAGGCTAGTGCCGCAAAGCGTTGAAATAAAGCAAATCACTCTCACCGCTGTAACCGTCGTTGGTTCTAGGGGAAGAATTTGTGTTACACGGATTTCCATCATGTTAGGGGCAACGAGAAATTATTCTGAAAATTTCGTGGAAGCTGGAATTGGACGAATTTTTGTGGACAAGTGGACGCTAATAAGGGAAGGTTGTTCACTTCACCACTAGCTAAGAGAGCGCTAATTCTGAATAGGGGACTTCCGTTAAAATTGGTGCCGGAAAACGTCCAGCCTCTCTTGTGTAACAGATCTAAAACAGTGTCCTTGAAAGCTCCGTTATTTATGAGTGACTCAAAGCTGCATTTGAACATTGTCACGTGTCCAGGTAACGCGACAAGAAATGAACGTGTTCCGGAATAGACGAAGCTGTTTATTGGCTAAACCGTTCACAATTGCAATTACAATAACCCAGACATCACGTCTTCCAGACGATGCCACCTGGCGAGTCTGTCGTTTTCTGGTTCTTAGCTGAGGTGGTTTCTTCTGCTTTCAGCTCCATTCGCCTCTGATCTGACCTCTTCTCAATTCTCCTCTGTCCTCTGTATCTTCTACAGTCGGACGGACTGGAAGATTTCTGTGATAACGTCTATTATGTATGCGCTGTCTCGAAAACGTGTTTTAACAAGCCGTTGTCTAGCAATGAACGCCCGCTCTGACTCAAGATATCCCGGTCTTTAGGAGCACGCCACAATATATAGGCGTATATTCCGTCACAAAGGAACCTATTGTGGAATTACCCACTTGGCACTGCGGAATTATAGTGACTACCGCGGAAATGCCGGTACAATAAATCCTTACCTACACGATTAGATATTTTAATTAAATGTTTCTTTATCACAGCAGTTATGTTAAGAAAGCTCTTAAAAATTGTCTAAATGACTAGTCCATTTATCCTCAGATGAGTCCACCCTATTATTATGATTATGATTATGATTATTATTATTATTATCATTATCATTATCATCATCATCATCATCACCGCCACAATCACCATCATACTACTTCCCCAAATTAAGCTTATACAATCTCCATGCTGTCTGTGTGTCTGTATCCACCCATCTCAAATTTTGAACGCCTGACTCAATCTTTATGAAATCTGGTATGTATATCATGACACCTGAGCCCATCTCAACGGCGTGCTTCATAAATCCCTCCCATCACTCTTTGTCTCTGTGTGCGTATCCTTCTATCGTTGCTAGGCAACGGCTCGGTAAACGTGTTACAGCGGCAACGAATACACATGCAACAATAGAATTGTTGAACGAGTTGTTTTATATGTGGTCCGTGTCGTAACAAAAGAAAGTAGGCGATTAGTTCTTCTCATAACTTGTTATTATTATTTTCAAGGTTCCTGCCAAGAACCAGTAATGCAATGTGAGTAACCTTATATAACTCCATGAAGCACAAGCGTTCTTGAGAAGCTGAGTCGCTCATGAAGTCAATTAATTTGCAACTTTTTACAAAAATGATTTATACAATGAACTGTATCTGCGAAGCAACGTCGTGATGTCTGGTAGAAGTTTACAGACATTAGAGGTTACCACAACAACGGACTGTCGAACATTGCATGAAAGTTAAGTTATATATAGGGTGTCCCAGGAGGAATGGACCAAACTTCGGGAGGGNGTAGTAAGTCACGGATGGGTGAGCAGTCTTTTGTTTCGGTGAATCGTGTCTATTCTATGAGTACTGTTACTATTTTCTCGTGGATATGTGAAGTGTAGTAGAGTACATAAAGGATATTGTTTACGACTGAATATTTGTACGTGTTATTCGTGAGCGAAGGCGCTAAACATCGCCCATGACGCAACACTTGATAAGACCTAGGACTGGAGAGGAAAGCGGGAAAAAGCGGGAGAAAGCAGGGGAAGACGATGAGTCTTCCTTTTGAATTCTCAAACTGTTCTCCGTTAGTTCACTTAACTGGATAAGCCAGTTTAACAACGTACAGTTTGTAGGGTCTACGCGGCAGCGCAATTGGTTGAGGCACTATGCTACAAGTCGGAAGGTCGCGGGGTCAAATCCCGATGAGGTAGATTTTTCAATTTAACTAATCCTTCCATCAGCACTATGGCCCTGGGGTCGACTCAGTCTAACAGAAATGAGTACCAGGAATATTCCTGGGGGTAAAGAGCAGCCGGCGCATGAGGCTGACAACATCACCGCCATCTGTGAGCCGATTTTCTAGAAAATATGGGAGCCTCAACATCTCACGACCCTATGAGCCTCCACGGCCTGATACAGGGATAGCTTTTACCTTTTTTTTTAAACAGGTTTTGAGATTGTAACGGCTGTGATTTTTTGGGGGGTTATCACAACCAAAAATTTACATTGGAGTCCTCTTCTTAAACAATTTGCCTTGCCTCATTTTCAGATACAGCGCCCAGTTAGAGCGCGGAGACGCCTGTGACGTGTGAATTATAACAATGCGCGTCGAGTATTGTAATGTGCGGTTCCTTGTCTATCGGCAGGTGGGTGATGGACAGGCGATGAAGACGTGCAGAGTAAACGGACCGCCGCCTATCACTCAGGGCCCAGAAAACAAATTCAGAATGGCCTTCGGTTTATTTTTATCGGCAAGTAGCGAGAGCTCGTGCTCTTCGGCTGAGGATTCCTGAAAATAAATGGTGCTGAGTAACGGAACTGAATACTTGTGGAAATCTTGCAGCGGCATATTAGGCGCTGTAAGCAGTCAACTGTTGCCAAGCAACATTTTCTGAGTTTTACCAGTGTAATTGTGAGCGCAAGGGATACATATTGCAATGTGGGGCATTCAAAAATCCACAGTCGATCCGTCCTGGTGTCGAGTCCCACTAGATTCCGACCCTCGTTGTGTGTGAATGCCGATGAACCGGTCCCTACGCCCGATCGAGGGAGCCACCGACTACACGAGCGATGACGACACGCGCCACAAGGGTTCAGCACCCGCAGATCGGGGCTGTCCGGTGTTGGAAAGGTGAAGCGACTTTACCGGAAGTGGGCGCGCGTTTTTCGGAAATGTCACAGCTCCGCCGGTTCGCGCTATATTTATCGAGGTCCGATGGACTACCACTTGATCGTGGTGAAGAGGGCTGCTATGCTGGAGGGAACTTGTGCTCCTGTTAGGGCCACACAAGCAGGACAGGTCAAAGGGTAGGAGCCTGGCAGAATGGAGTTCATCAATTTTCTATGTTGGAGGGTTGGGTGGAGGTTATAAAAACAGTGATTATTCATAAGTTTCACTGAAATTATGCCCATTAAAATAAAGACGCATGTTTAAGTTTTCCTAATGGTCGAGACAGATCAGAAACCGTAGACTCGTCCCCATACTGCAGTTTCCAGCCCCTCGTAGCTCTGTCCCCTGTCCTGTTGCTTTGTGAGCATTCGCGACCCGACGACATAAGCTACCCTCTCTTTAAACTAAGTACAACGAAATTTGGCACAATTCTGTGTAACAGACGGAGGCACTGTGGCGGCCCGTTACACGAGATTACTTCGCTAATGTTCCAGCAGGAACGTCATGGAAGAGAATTACATTTGCAAACGCTAATTCATTTATTATGACAGGGCATTTGTGGACTTGTGCGTGCTTACTTCACTTGTTCCCATCCGCGGCGGTTGTCTCTGGCAATCAGATATTGAATAGGCGTCCTCTCAACTGAACTGGCGTCGAGCTTCGCAGCACTCGACGCTTTTCCAGAATCAAGAACAGAAATTGGGTTCTCACAGCGGTAGTGGTTAGACAGTGATAGTCACGAAAGTGGGAGGGTGGAGGGTGTACTGCAATCTAAGCATGCATCAAAATGTTGTGCTTATGGAAATGTTTTTCAACCAGTGGCTCGCGCCGCGTCTGATTTATGTTGGTCTAAAAATTATCGTTATCGCTGTATTAACTAGCATGTTACCATGCGCATGCAGAAAACGTCTGTAATGTCATTTGTTGGTCGTGGTCTTTGGACTCACATCTGCTCTGTGCGACTTTCAGAATCCGTTTCGTTACGGTGGTTAGAATGAAATTGGAAGGATTAGGTATTTTGTGTGTTCACGCCCTCCGTACCGCCCCACTGCACCCTTCCCCTTTATCTCCAGCACCAACACGCGGCTGCACTGCAATTCCTTATACAACAATGAAAGGGCCTGCAGTTAATTGGTACTTTTTTATTGCTAGTGGGGTGGGACTAAGTCCCTTGTACTGCGGCCACTTCTGGCCTATTGTACCAGCCCCAGATGATAGGTGAGAGTGACTGTGGAGCAATTGGTGGAATGAAGATTGGCAGGGGAAACCGAAGAACTCGGAGAAAACCAGCCCCGGTGCCACTTTGTCCACCACAAATCCCAATTGACCAGACCCGGGATCGAACCCGGGCCGCCGCGATGGGAAGCCAGCGACTAACCGCTTGAGCTATGGCGCGGCCATAATTGGTACTTAGTGGGCACCGCAGCGGGAACAGTCAAACTCTTCTGCCTGTGGAGCAAAGAAACTGACTGAAATAGAAGGCATGCAATTCTCAGAAAAACTAACGCAGTTTCCTCTCCAAAACGGATAAATTCTCACTTTGCAATTATCCGCTATCATTAACAGTTTCCGAATAAAGAGTGATGGACAGACGGGCGAGTACGAGTATTGCAAATTAGGGATCGGGGTTCGAATCAAGAATTTTCTCTTTTCCACAGCGTCCAAATCGGCTGTGGGGCCCACCCAGCCTCCTATCCAATGGGTACCAGGGGATCCTTCCCCGGGGGTAAAGCGGCAGGTGCGTGAAGCTGACCTCTCACCTCCATCTAGTGCCGAGGTCATGAAAATGTGGATCTATACATCCACTCCCCCATACCCCTTAATGGCTTAGTGTTTAATTAGTTGAGTGGGACAACTTTATATCTTTTGTGTGTATATTCATGTAGTAAAGGTAAAGTTGTCCCTGTGCTTAACTACTTAAGCACTACGCCATGACGGCGTATGAGGGAGTGGATGTATAGACCTACGTTTTCTTGACCTCGGCACTAGATGGAGGTGAGTGGTCAGCTTCACGCACCTGCCTCTTTACCCTCGGGGAAAGAACCCCGGTACCCATTGCATAGGAGAATGGGTGAACCCTACAGCCGGTCTGGATGATTTGGAAAAGAGAGAATTCTTGACCCTAACGGGACTCGAACTCCGACCCCTCGGTCGTCCAGCCCGTAGTCAGTCTCTATACCAACTGCGCTACCACGGCTCCTATATTCTCGTGGTATGTGTTATTAAAATTAAATTTCTGTGGTGCGTGACCCCGTACAATTTGGTAGATAGTGCCTGTACGGCACTAGGGCGGTAGTTCCTCTTGGTTCCGACAGAGGGCAGTTGTGTTTAGCGTTAAGAGAATTGCTGCGTAGGTTGCAGACGGAGGTGTACATAATCCCCACAGCAAAGTACGCGTACCAGAATACAGTCTGCAAACATTACCCTGCAGAAGGCATCATTAATATCCGTTTACATGGGTAATTCCGTTACGTATGGACTGCAGGCAAACTGCTAGGTGTAGACACAATCTGCTAATGCGGCCAAGAGCTCTTCAGTATGTAAACCGCACAGCCCCTCGTCCCGCAAGATGCGCGCATGAAGCCACAACCCGCAGCAAGATGATCTCTGATACGAGACCCCGAGCACGAAGGGCGCATCAAGAGTCCCAAGTCTTGCACGCAAGAGCCTTCAAGAAGCAGCGACCGCTGTGGGCTGGACAGGCGAGGTGAAACCTGCACTGCTTATCCCAGATCAGTTCTGACCTGCAGTTGATGCATCATCAGACCAGCCGTGACATGAGCACAACGAGCGTTGGCGCAGACAGCAACGTGTTTGTTTAATTCATTAAGCGTCTACAAATGCTAATCTCGGCGTCCTCTTACAGATCCTACTTCCGGTAACCATTCTGTGGCAGACGGCGATATTTCGAAATAGCTACAACAGCCGAACCACAGAGCGGAGTGGTGGCGTAGCAGTAAAGCTCCTCATTCGTGTTCGGCAGGCGCTCGGTTAGAATATCGGCAGGGACACTGGCTATCTTCACTGAGGCTTTTCGTGGATTTCCTCAGTTCCTCCAGGAAAATTCCGTGAGAGTAGCTCGATAAGATCGCTAGAATTTCCTTCCAAATCCTATCCAATTCATCATTCACATAACTAACTTCACTGAGCTGAGCCCTTCTTGAGAAGGTGCCAATTGTGCAGCTACTCAAGAAATGCCCAGCATTTTATGGAACCCGTGTGGTCGTTACCGTGTTCACAAGAGCCCTCCACTGGTCCCTATCGTGACCCAGCTCAATCCAGTCCATACTACCTCATCCTGTCTCTGTAAGATCCAATTTAATTAATATCATCCACCCACCTATTTCTTGGTATTACTAATGGTCTCTTTCCATTTGGCTTTTCCACCAATATCTTACATGCATTCTTCTCCAACATTTGTGCTACATGTTCTTCCCATCTCATTCTCCTTGACTTTATCAATCTAATTATACTTGGCGAAGTTTACATGTTATGAAGCTCCTCGTTATGCAATTTTCTTCAACCTCCCGTCACTTCAACCCTCTTCGGTTCAAATATTCTCCTCAACGCCCTCTTCTCAAACGCATTCAGTCTATGATCCTCCCTTAATATTGGAGACCAAGTTTCACACCCATGCAGAACAGCAGACAAAACTGTAGCCTCGTATATTATAATTTTGTGTTTTTCGACAGCAGACTCATCTAACACTTTACTGAAAACGTCGTAAAATACCTAACTCCCCAAAAGGCCGAAATAGATTGCGTTAAGTTTAAATTGCAGGTTCTTACTTGTTGTTGCTTAATACGTTCATTCTGGGAAAAGGGCAATGCTGTGTAGTAGAGTTGGCACTTCCACTGTCGGCCGCTCGTCATGGGAGGCAGCACTGGTGTGACTGAGGGTGCCGGGAGACTGTGCCGGTACTTCATTCTCACAGCAACGTTTCTAGGCTTATCCAACCCTGAAGATGATGGTGATATGTTCCTTCGAAAAGTCGGTTGACGTTCAACGGACTACATGGCGTTATATTGCAGAAGATAGCACTCTTCATAACAACCGCTGTGATAACCTCAAATCCTACATAACGTTTGCCTAATCAAAAGGATCTTTCTTCTTCAAGATGTAATGCGAGTTCCCTGAGAAAACTGTTTATGCGTGAATTAAGTTCGCACGACAGTTCACGAAATATACCGAAACGATGAAATGGATGTAGGGTCTCAGGCTTCGCGTCTGTTTATAATAAACAACACAAAATATCACCACAGTCTAGTGTAAACCCGTCATATCATATATTCCTATAGACTAAACAAACACTGTAAGGTACAAACTGACCGCAAACATTTACATTACAAGCACTTGCTCATGCTAATGTATGGACGGAACAATACAAGCCGCCCAGTTCATACCATAACCCCCAAAGTAGGACGTTTGTCTGACTTGTATAAACAAACGCTTGGTTAAGATCACTTTCTGAAATGCTAGACGTATTTTAAAGTCTTTGTAATTTCTGTGGTTCATGAACTGTGCCCAGGCAACAAGCCTGACGGCCACGGTCCTCAGGTGACGCTTGTCCATTAGAGAACGCGGGAGTGACCTTCACCACGCGTATTTATATCAGTTCCAAAATTTGTATGTTAACTAAGCATGCTCACGGTCAGCTGCCAAAAGGTAAATGTAAAGTTGTCCTTGTGCTTAATTAATTCAGCATTATGTCATGAAGACGTGTGGAGGAGTGAAGGTATAGCTCCATCATTCTTCATGTCGGCACTAGATGGAGGTAAGTGGTCAGCTGCGATAAAAAAAACTCCGTGGTTTTAGTCCGCAAGCGAACTCTACCGACCGAGCGACCGCCGCTTGACGGCGAAGTTAATGCCAACTTTAGAGGATAAAGGGTGTTGCGTGGTCAGCGCAACGAATCCCCAAGGCCGTTAATTTCGGTTTTCTAGACCAGAGCCGCTACTTTTCCATTCAAGTAGCTCCTCAATTATCCTCACGAGGCTGCGTGGACCTCATTCCAGACCCGTTACTTCCCAGAAAATGTAGTATCGCCGGGAATAGAACCCTGGAACTCTGGATCTGTAGGCGGAAACTCTGACCACTAGACCACTAGACCACAGAGGCGATCGGTCAGTTGCGATCCAGAACGAAATTTAACTACCAGTGCCCAGGGCCCATGAAAGCAAAGTATCGTGAAACAAGACCTCGAGGCGTATTCTTACGACGTCACTTTATTACCCATCCACGTAACAACAATTCAACGTAACTATAACATAAAATGTTGAACAAGTAATTTCACAATCGGTCCTTTCGTGTTAACAACTCTCACTAGAATGTCGAACTGTAGAACTGTCCATCTCTCCGTGCTGGCTGACCACTGGCTTCTGTCAACATTACTGCCCTGCCGTTGGAAACGTCACCTCCAGCAGCACATCTACTGTTACGTCACAGTGGGGAAGTGTACTGGCTCGGCAAATAACACGCAACAACTAGTAGAGCAAACGCATATGCAGTCATGGATCATAAGTCAAGGAATTAAAGGGGAAAGAAGTCCCAATTCCCAACACAAGGCGTGTACAGACAGGAAACTCGAGCACCGTTTGTTTACCATCACAGCAATTGTGAGGTGAATTCAAATTTCCGGTCAGATCCTCAATCATATTCATTCATGTAGTAGTAATGTAGTCTAGCAGATGGGTGCACGTCACAGTATGAATATTCACCATATAGTGAAATAGCTGCATCTCGGAAACCGTTCGGAATGGGACACACGTACATATACAGGCGTTGGCTTAGTAAGGCCGATACTGTGACCTCCCAGAATATTGACCTTTCGTCCTGAGACATTCTGTAAACAGAAGGGGGGAAATGGCCACTGACGTGTCCCCAAATGACACACTTCGCTCGGCCCAAGGACCGGCTACCCTGACAGGGGTTTCATGTCTTGCGTTAGTCCTCCTAAAGAAAACTCCCGAGATAGAAACTCAAATTACATCCTGACCGCTTCCTTCCGCAGTCCTTCCAATTCATTGTTCACTTATCATCCTACCATTCGGAACTATACAGTACAGTCTGACTTGCTGAGAGCCCTGTCAGATGAACCACAGGTACACCAGTACACTTCGCTAAACTGAAACATGTATTGATGGATACCGTGAACACAAGGGTTTGAGAAGAGTACCTCTAGAATGCGAGTTAACCAGTAACAGCTGCGATAACATAACTGTACCAACTGGACACGTGTCGCGTGATTATTACTGTAGTGTTTGCGGTGGCTCCTTTGCAAATATGTGTGCATTTAAACAACTAGACATGTTTCTGAATTGTGAATCATTTAGCGAACTGTTAAGATCCAGGGCCTGTAATTGGTTCACAACTGTCCTTTGCTAAATTCACAGTGTGACGAGTCATAAAGGCACATTTCGGAAGAAGTCAGGCTTTTGAAAACAACCTTACAACTTCAGGATGGAGCAGACAAGAACAAACGTAAACCTCATATAAGTAATAAGCGAGGAGCGACTACACTTGAATATAACTGCTACATTCATACTAAAGCTATCCTTGTAACAGGCCATGAAGGCCCATAGTGTTGTGAGACGTCGAGGTTCCCACATTTTGCCCAGACAGTCGGCTCACAGATGGCGGTAAGGTTGCTAGCCTTACGTGCCGGCCGCCCTTTACCCCCCATGAAGATTTCTGGTACTCATTTCTGTTAGAGGCTGAGTCAACCCCAGGGCCATAGTCCGACTTATAGGATTAGGTCAATAAAAAAAGAAATCCACCTCATTGGGACTCGAACTAGTGACCTTCCGGCTTGTAGCATAGTGCCTCAACCAACTGCACTATCGCGTGCCCCGCATCATTCATAACCCATACTTTATTTGAAATAAGTCCAAACGTTTAATTGAAAAGCAAAATCAATTGCATTTCGCAGCCGTGATAAGTGGCAGACCATTTCAGCCCATCAGAAAACAGTCACGTATTTTAAAGGGATCAAAATGAAACGTGAGCTACGCTACAGGTGACATTTCGCTCTGTGCGTTTCTGTATAGAGCTTCAATATGGCGGGATTGCGCACATGAATTCAACGAATAACAATAGCAATAATAACGACTGTGGATGTTTGTTAAGCTTTGCAAATCATGTAATACGAATGCGCCGATACTGCCTCCACTTTCACCACGAACTGATGAATCCCACACGTTTCGAGCGGCAAGATATGACACACCTCCCAATCAGCTTTTTGGATTTGATTGGCTTTGCTTTGAGTGATTACTGCGAGAATGGGCCCCGATGCATACTTGTTCACTGAAGACTCCAGTTTACATGAGGATCATTTTGTTATTTTAGTGAATATAAAATCGAAAGCGCTTCAGATAAACACATGTTTGCGTCACACCCATACTTTTGAGATAGGCGATGGCATTCAGTTGAAGCTTAGAGATAAGAGCAGATGCTGGAAATTTACAAATACATGGATTGCAACCCTCCGCTTCCCTAGCGAACACCGGCCGGTTTTGATATGTTGAGAACTATTTCACCCATCACATATAAAGGATACGATTTGAAATCACCAAACATGTAGGAAAAGAAAGAAAAATTGCAACGTAATACAATAACAAGTTGGTGACACTCCAACAAACCGACCGACCAGAAAGCAAAGGAGAGAGCAGCAGTACGCCGTTGTCTGCAGACAGGGCCGAGGAAGCGCCTCTGAGACACGAACGGGGTCCCTTGCATCCGGATTCACGCGAACGCCTGCAGTAGATTTAACAGCGTACTGAGTTTCTTAGGGGATCAAAATGTCTACACGGACAGGGAGCAGACATAAAAGGGGGCAGCATGCACAATTTGATGCACAGGGATAACCACACGTACCACATACTAAAATGTTCACGTGTTGTTATGTTTCGTATAATTTGCAGAACAGCCAGCTGCTCTTTGTAATGGAGAGGCAGTGTGGGCCCTGGGAGGTGGCTACTGCTGAGATGAACTCCAGCAGAACGTCCGTCTCATGTCTGTAAGATGCACACAATAACTCTTGCTGAATGCATACGTTATGTAATGTGTGAAGAGTTCGTGGTCTATTTTAACGCGGGATCATATATTCATCCGTATCCGGGCAGCCAACTGCTACATAGATGACGGGTTCCAATGAAGAAGGGTGATGCCAGAAGCTGTCGAAACGTCGGATCCTTTGCATTGTGCAGTTGTACAGGGATTATTGCGAATTCCGTAGTACTGGCCCCTCGGGTAATTCGACCAGACCCAGAGGATAGGAAAACGTGTAATCCGGATGCTGGGTGTGACGAGACCTGTACATAACGCAATTCCTTCTGCTCGGTGGTTTTATTGAAACCCAACCTCAACAGGGAATTGGTATTAAGTTTGTGGGAACAGGGGTGTAAAACCTTTACAACTCCGGCGACCGTCAATTCCACTGTAAGTCCATGTATCTTGATTTTCAATGATAAAGTAAACAAGTAACTAAATTCGAATTAAATTTAAATCTCTTTACACGCTGCCTGAATAGATAAACAACCGTTTCATTCGGTTTAATTTGTCTTCTGACGACATATTCATTTAGAGATAGCCTGACTCACTAAGAACCTCTCGGCTCCTGAAGTAATTCCCCTTTCCAGGCCGCCTGAAGGTTCATTCCGTTTTCACACAAGTCAACGGTTCTGAGATATACAAAGATGGACGGAGCATTGCCCTCTGAAATGCTTGTATCCAGCTACCAGACTACACGGTGCCATAACCCAGAGACCACAACATAGATTTTCACTGCTGCAAAAACCTCAAATCTTACGTCTTTAGGCGCGGGTTCTCAAAATTGGCGATACGGCGACCTCGGGTTCTCAAAATTGGCGATATGGCGACCCCGGGTTCTCAAAATTGGCGATACGGCGACCTCGGGTTCTCAAAATTGGCGATATGGCGACCCCGGGTTCTCAAAATTGGCGATACGGCGACCCCCTGAGATAATACACAGTTCATGTAACTTTACAAACACCTCTCCCGGACAATTCTGCACACTGTTGCAGGCCCTGCCAGACTGTACGCTGACAGACCCTTCACACCTGTTGAAAGCTTGTCACCCACAGCTGGGGAAACCGTGCCTAACGGATCCATACAGCGTTACCAGTTTCGATTTGTTTGTATTTTCCGGCCTAGCCTGGCCACCTTCAGGTGACCTCGCAACATTACGAAAGGAGACCACTTTACGTGGTTGTGTGGCAGCATTCCCGAGTCTCAGAAGTTTGTCTGAAATTACTTCGACATGCAGCGCCAAAATATTATAGAACAGTACTAGAGATAGCAAATGGGTGACATTATCGACGCAGAATTAGACAAAGGCTAGTGGCCACAGCTGTAGCCTGGTATGAAGAGCGTAAAGGTGGATGACATTAGACAGGTACAGCAGAATCGCATATGCCAACTCCTACGACACACAAATGCAGTAAAACTATGTAAGGAATTGCCTTTTACAATGTTAGAAGGCCTCTTGAAGATTACCAAGCTAAGTCGAAACATGTAGTGCAACCATTTCGTTACAGTGTTCGGAACTTGAATGTTTCCAAAGAGAAGTGTACTCGTATAGGTGAATTCTACCATTAGAATACATGCCAAGAAGTATTCTCCAAATTCATATGTATTGTCGGTGTTATTGATGGCACGTAATACACAAAGGCGATGGCATGATGTGAATACCAATCCGCCAATTCCTTCTAAGGTCATTAAGGTGGCAGTGTCCCAAGGGCATGAGGCTTCAGGCACAACAGCCTTTCTTGTAAAGTAGGGAAGCATTGACAGAAACGACGATTTTGCTGCAACTTGCAAATGCTCACAGTGACACGATATGAGACAGTTTACTCATTTATTTCGCGGAGATTTAACCATGTTAATTTCGCCCCTTATCGCTACGAAATTGGGCGACCTGAGGTTGCAGATAAAGATGGCGGCGATTGGGCCTATACTGAATAAGATGCTGCCAAGGGACGGTTCTCCAGCTTGACGGTTGAACAGAGAGTTAACAGCTCATATGCGGACAGACATGGCGCCCAATCAGGCTCATTTTTTAAACTGTTTATTGCGAAAGTTTACACTGTTCCTGAGTATTCCTGTCCCGCCTAAATACGGTTCTGACGTAAGAACAAGTGAATTCCAATAAGACGAGTGTCAGTCGATTCCTTATTGACACCAGCAGCCGCTTTGACAACGGCCACCACGGATTACAGTGGGGCAAGTTCCCACTTAAGTGCATTATAAATGCAATATCAGTTTACACAAACCGAGGTGTTCGGGGATGGCTAAGTTCCTGAAGGCAGGTCAACGCAGGCTCCAGTCTTCATAGTGTCCACACACTGCAAGCAAATCCTGGGTCAATATGAAGATTGCATAGCCAGCATAGATTCTCCTTAAAAGGACCCGAATATGGAATAGCCTTTAATAACAAAGCTGTGGAAACTTTCCTATTTCTTCTATCACGTTCCACGCGACAGGCTTATCTCCGCCATAGTTTGTGATGATGTAAAAATTGATGTGGGTTATTTAACGACGCTTTTAGTACTGAGAGTTTATGAAGTTGGATGGTACGATTCGGAAGGAAGAGATCATGGTTCACTTGAGGCACTACCGCTGCATTTGCGTTGTCACAGTATGGAAACCGACGAAAATAATCAATATGCATAATGTGTATATATTAATACATCCAACGATACAACGCACGCAGCCACAAGAGTAGAACACATCATAAGACACAATATACACACAACACTGGAAACACAAGAAGAACGACCCCCATGTGGATGATCAATAATACACACGAATTTAAAAATATGACGTAGGAGATAATAGGTTTTAACAAGTTTTAAATACATAAACTTTATTATTATATAAGGACGTATACAAATTTAATATTATTTGTAAATGGACATATAAAGGCAAGCAGTGAAATAGTTGACGGATCGATACACCTGAAGATGGCAGCATACTGCCGAAACCTGTAGTGTAGAAGTGGTAAATGGGATTGTATGCACTTGAAGACTGTTAATACCTACACATTATGAATATGAATCAGCGCAACAGGACGCTAAAATACAACATAGGAAATAATCAAATTAGGATGACCGCTTCCAGGTCTAAACTCGACTCTGTCGAATACAAGTCTTCGGCGTTACCTCTGAACCATCCCGCCCGGTGACGAGGAAGTTGTTAGTTCAACATGTACAACGTATATGTACGTGTTACTTTAGAACTCTTATGATCATTTAATTTTTTACACGTCTAAGGAATCCTGCCAGAAGTGTTAAGGATCCACAGCTTCAGAAATTAATTCTGAATTCGAACACACCAGAAAACTGGACACACAGAGCAGAAGAAGACGATGATGAAAAATAAATAAATCTGTATTAATATTCGTAGGTAACGTAATTTGTTGTACAAGGTGAAGTCGGCCGGAAGCTACTTTGGCCCCAACTTATGGACACGAGGAGTTTGTTGGTCCGTTACAAAAAGGTTTCTGAGTTGGAATTCAGCAACGTTTGGCAAGTTCATATTTATTATTAGTTAAAGAGACTGAAAATCCGACAGGCTAAGACGCAATGTTGTTAGGAAAATTAATGTTAAGTGTAATAACTGTATTGAGCTGCTAATTCCGAAATAACAGAAACTGACGTCAATTTCAGTATGGACTAATTACTGACTTCTCGGAATGAAAGTCAGCATTACCAAACATGGAAATAAGAGGCCTCCGTGATGTGACCCTGTATATGGACCTACAGTAGCACGTTCCACACACGCAGTGGTAAATGTGTACCGGAGTGCACCGCATCACATGCCAGAACACCACAGTCTTGATATTCGCCGCCATGAGAAACTCAATCCTCAATTTAGGTGCTGAGCTGAAGAGCAAATGTTCCGGTAAGGTATGGTGAGGAGCTCCCCCTGTCTTGTGGCCTGAACGTTCATTTCCGAGTTCACTGGTTCCTTATCCGCTCCATTCGAACCGAACGCAACTCTCGCATTCAGCATGTTAATGCTGTCAACCGGCCGCTTCCTATCAGCAGTTCCAGTTAAATGCATATATGTTCTTCTCATCTCTCGCATGCGTGCTACATGCCCCGGCTATCCAATCCTCCTTGACTTGATGGTTGTACTCGTATTAATACTGCATGATGCAGACTCGTTGCTAATTAATGACTAACAACGGCGCAACATACAGGCATGCAACAATAGAAGAACAGTGTTTTCTGTGTGGTCCGTGAGTAAAGTGGAGTGGAGCGAGTTCAGTTCAGTTGAGTGGGTTGGCCAGTGAGAGAATTAGTTAAGAGGAGTGCTGCGGTTCAGTCCATGTGAGCTGTTGCTATTAGAGGGTAGCTGAGGCACGGCGACAGTTCGGGAAACCAGAGTAAGGGGAATGTCCGCCATTGAAAGCTGTTACGAGGCAACGGCTGGTGAAGACACAGTAGACTCAGAAGACCCAGTTAAGTGCTGTAGTGACTTAGCGATAGCGCTATAGTTAACTGTACGTGTAGTTACGATGCGCAAGTGGTGCTACTGAAACGTTCACTTACTTATTTTTTGTTATAATGCCACATTTTCGTAACGTAATATAATGCAATGAAATCCAAAATGAAATTGAATTTGGCTCATGAGCTTGAGATCTGGGCTCATACGTGGATGGCCTAAGATTAAATTTTGATGGATAAAAGTATTATTGTAGGATTTGAGGTTCTCATGGCGGTAGTTACGAAAATGAAAATGAACATCTTCTGGGATACAGCGCCGTGTGGTCTGTATATGGACCGAAGTTTCGGAGGAAAGTATCACCTCCATCTTCAGGTTCGAAAATCAGCCGAACAAGAAACCATGTAGGGAATGTGGCTAGGCAGAATGAGCAATCAGTGGGGATAACAATTATATAGGAACCAGAGGGTAAGAGGAAGGGATGTTGCTGCTTTCGCTAGTTTCTTGACCGGATGATTTTTGACCCTGAGGATGAAGGTGGTACGTTCCTCCGAAACGTCGGTTCATGTACGGACTACATGGTGCTATATCCCAGAACATGGCAATTTTCATTTTCAAAATTATTACTGCTTGCAACTGTAAACGTGCTACATTATTATTATTATTATTATTATTATCATCATCATCATAATATTTTATTTATTTGTGAAGAAATTATTACTTTAATTCAGATTTAGTCTAAATAAAATTTATGGGACATAAACCCAAAACCTGTCACCACCGACCTGTCTGTAATTATTGACCTAAAATCAGTATTTCACGCAAAATGTGTGCATACATGTATGCTTATGATGTACCATCATACCAAATTCCACATCCGTAACCTACAATGGCTGATTAGTTGTCACGAATAAACAGAAATCTGAGGTTGTCAATGTACATACGTCATGCGGCCGCCATTTTTTTACGTTCAGCAAAATGTTACATTAATAATACGTGCATATTATTCGAAGATTTATTATTGTGTAGTACTACCGTAACTGCCACCTTACAATTTCATTCGTCTGCCATGTTGTTATAAACGTCTGGTGGGAGTTAAAACGTAACAGCATTTTAGTGGCCTCTAAGTGTATAATACTGATGCCAAGTCTCGCGAAAAGCCATCTGCTTGAAAATATGAAATGAGGAAGAGTACTAAGAAACATCATGCTCTCAACACGAACGGGTTTCCTTTTTGTAGAAGAAAAGAGGGTTACAGAAGCGGGCTCTTCCGCGAGGCAGAAATATGTAACATTTTATATAGTGATGATCTGCTGGACAATAAAGTATGCCGGCTGCACAAAACGTAAACATTTACATTACATTGATAAACACGCAGACATTATACAGAGCCCTGCGCGCGTGTGGGTACACACAGCAGGCCGTGAAGATGTACGGAGGAGTGGAGGTGAAGATCCACGCACCACCAGCCGCAGGGCAGCGGTCAGCTCCACGCTGTGTGCTGAGAAGTAGACCGCTGCCAGCCGATCCTCCCACGTACCGCTGCGATAGCCCAGGTAGGCATACAGAAACCCTCACAATTTCCAGAAACTTCACCTATACTTTTCTTACGCCCCGAACCACTTCTGCTGGAGGTGCAAGTTCAAAGCTAGGTCCTGCGAGCCTTGTGAGCATTTCGTGTTTCTGTTCAGACTCTCTAGGAAAATGTCGGGATAGTGTCGGCACCACGACAACTTCCTGTCACATCAATTTCAGTTCACTACTATCCAACAGTTCGATGCCATACGGTCTAAGTTACTGACACTGCCGATGAGCAAAACTAACTTCATGGAGTTGAGCCCACTTGCGCAACTACTTCAGAGTTTCCCAACATGCTGCGGAACTCGGAAGGTTTATTACCGCGTTCACAAGAGTTCTGCACTAGTCCCTGCCGTAAGCCAGGCGAATCCACTCTACACCACCCCATCCTGTGTTTCTACGGTACTCGGTGAAGTCTCGGTGGGGTTATCCGGCTTTACAGCCCGGATTGGAATTTGAGCGACATTCGGTATCTTACAGAGTTGGCCGCTTCTGAAAAGTGTGGCTGGACACAGTCAGCTTCTCGGTTCCGTTCGGAGAATGCATCTCCTTGTTAAGAGAGTCAAGTGCACGTCATTCGTAGCTGCCGTCGTGTCGGTAGTTAGGAGCTCCCCGGTTCTAATCTTGTCCAGGAGGCCCGCTTTCCTGTAAGTCCCCCCCCCCC
>NW_019720704.1:446112-453243 GCF_002891405.2 Cryptotermes secundus
GATACTACCTTCAATATTCCGTGGCCTCTATCGGATTTTCACTTCTTCTCCCATTCGTTTCACCATTCGATTTTACATAACGCTCCATCAAGTTCACGAAATGTGAAATGAACATCAGCTAGCCAAGCGCTGTAAAAATTCTGTGCAGTAAACACAACTCCATTAATCGAGAGGCACTTGTGTACGGATTTTTAGCAGTAACCCGAAGTGTGGCTACACATTACACGAGGCATCTCGTGCCTCTTGCTTGGCCCACTTGTGGGCTCATACCGTGACGACAATGGCTGTACAGAAACACTCTTGTGTTTCGTGGCTACTGTTTTTTGTTGTTACTGTTGCTGTTTCTTCTTTAATCTCATTATTTACCTCAGACGAAGGCACTTTCAGTTATGTGGGTCCCTTCACGTAGGGTAACTTCTCGTGGCACTAAGCTCAAGGTCCGTACATTATTTATGGGGAAGTTGTAGGACCCATCTTCCCCAGTGTTGCATTTTCTCAAATGTAGGTGTATTTCTCTAAGCAACCACGAGATCTACACTTATTATATTATGCTCACATGAAGTGGAGGGTAATATTTGATTCCTGGTATCCCTCTGCAAAGATTACCTGCAAATAAATTCTCATATATTTTTCTCCCAAAAATAAACGCCAGCAAATACAAAGTCCCCTCAACCGTATGAGGGCCGAATTTCGTAACTGCAGAATCTGTAGCTGTTTTGCAAAATACATATAAATATTATTAGACCTTTTTTGTGGTCTAACGCCGTCTGCATCTAGACTACACACGCCGAATGAGAGGGTGAATGATGTATTAGAAAGGATTTCGAAGAAAACGGCGGTGGAATAAATCGAATCGCTATTCCCGCCTTTGCCTGGAGGGACTCATGAAACCACGAAAGACCTTAGACAGGCCAGCCGGTGTTGCGGCATAGCGCTTTCGTACCGTTACATCAGCCTGCTCGGTCTGTACGTTTTACAAAATCAACAATGCAAAGAGAGGGGTCACCAACCCCTGTTAACTGCGGGAGTCATTTTTCATCAAGAAACAACGGAAGGTGGAGAGGGGGGGAGAGATCCTTGTAATTTGAAGGTGCTACATTGGAATTAAGGCGGTAAGTCTGCGGCAAACCGGCAGGGACTCGAAGAGGTGTCCCCCGAATGGAAATCAGGCTGCTTTCAGGTACGGTACATTACAGCGAGAGCAGCTGGGTAGCCGGTAGACTGCTGTAAGTTTCGAGACAAGAGCCGCAGGACAAGGCAGACAAAGTGTCGCAAGTGATCAATAGTAGAGATACGAGACTTGCATCAGGTACAAGCCTACACACTCTTTGTCCCTGGCAACAATACTGCTTTCTTCGTGCGGCCCGTGGGCGACAGCGACTTCTGTCGCGTGATCCCTAAATTGCCCAGCTGTTCTATTGGACAACTGACGCAGCTCAACTCTTCTGGCTGGCGAATAGCCGTAACAGGCCTACAGACTAGGGAAATGCTATTGGCATTCTATGCATATCGCATATAATTCTGAACTGAAGCAAAACGCTGTGCGCAACAAAAGTATTCTTTATTAAAAAAAGTTTTCATCACCGTCCACAAGCACTCGGCTACTCAGCTCCAACATGTATGGAACGTTCTGTTTCCCGCTGCAAGTACAAACATACTGTCACAAGTTTGTCCATTCGCTACATTACACCATTTGTATTGTCAATAACATAACAAAAATATATTGCAGGAGTAGGACAAAAATGGTTCATTCTCTAGATAAATAATTACGAATCATTTAGCAGTTCAGTTGTAAGAAAAAAAAAAGAGACGGCTTGCAGTGTGGGCCCGTGTTCTTCGTGGGTGAGACACAAAATTTCACACACATACAAAACAACAGGTAAAATAATAGGCCTACGTGTTACATATTTCTAACAATAACATATTGAGACAAGACGCAGAATATTCCGAGGGGAATTCCCTGAACCCAATGTCATCGCGTTTTCAATTTTCGCGCAGCGTGGGAAGGCTGGGGTGGGGGCAAGTGCAAGTGACGGGGCTGTCACTGAAGGAGGATTAATTTGTGGCTTTTATCAGCTACTTGCGTCATTTGATGTGAACAGGTGCACTCAGTGAAGACAGCGCCATAGACTCTAAAAATCGGTCGGCACCATAGAAGCACGTGGGGTTCTTTCCCGAATCTGTCTAACCTCTAACCGTACCGTTACAATAATGTGTCCACAGATATCGCTAACATCTGCACACACTTCTCGATGTGCTCTACCTGTATCCAGCTGGTCTCACTCCTCCAATATCCACACTGGATTAACGCTTGCAAAAATGGGCCTGGATTCCACACTCTCCACAATATCCTTTGTTGTGTGGAATGTAAGGCTGACTGAAATTGCGATATTCCCTTTCGCAGAATCACGGCAACTTTTACACGCAAGGAGCCGTGTTCTTGGAGACTTGTCCTTTGTGACGGAAGTCAGAAGAATCATCACATCAAGAAGTAGCGAGGAAGTGGGTGCAGCTACACCATGGGATGGCGAGTGGCACACTGTAACTAATGCACTGAGCTATACAAAGGCGCCTTACAAAATATCTGCTGTACTGGAAATGGCTAGACACAGTGCGCATTCGGTTCAGAACAGCGAGGTCTAGAACGGTCTAGAAATATATATAGCAATATATAGCAGTCTCGACTTTCGTCGGTTCAAGCAAATTCCGTTACGTGCACACAACCCGCATTCTAATGGCGGATTACAGAAAGAGGAACTCTGAACTGCCATTTCATGAGCCCTCTTTGGTATGTGCTAATTCGGGCTAATCGAAGGAATGTTATTTAAATTTCAACAAAATCATATATATATGAATTCAGTATTATAGGAACAGCCAAAAATTTGATCTCTCTAACAAGGTCGGCTCCTACATAACAAGGCACTCAGGACAGGCTCCACCGCGAAGTCTCTGAGGAATAATTTAGTAATGAACAAAACACATAGCTCGTGGCCACACTGCCTGAATCCAAAAGTAGACTTGGGCTCCTAAATCAGATACTGCCTGCTGCTATCCCTTTCAAACCCGAATAACTTCTACATGATATTCAAAATATCCTGTCTGCCTCACAGGAAACACCGTGCGTCTCCATAACGACGGCATGCCGTGTACTGCTGTTAGGCAAACCGCTGTTTATTTCTGGCACATATATTTACCACAGTACCGTGTTTTGTTAGGTACAAACTGAATGTTTCAGTGAACCCCGTCCTTCGAAATGGCACTAAAGCACTTTCTTTTAGTGCTAGTGGGGTGGGACTAAGTCCCTTGTACTGCGGCCACTTCTGGCCTATTGTACCAGCCCCAGATGATAGGTGAGGGTGATTGTGAAGCAATTGGTGGAATGAAGATTGGCAGGGGAAACCGAAGTAGACGGAGAAAACCCGCCCTGCGCCACTTTGTCCATCACAAATCCTACTTAACCAGACCCGGGATTGAACCCGGGCCTCCGCGGTGGGAAGCCAGCGACTAACCGCTTGAGCTATGGCGCGGCCACTAAAGCACGTTAAATATGCCAAGAAGACCAAAGTAACTTTCACATCGAGGAGCGTCGAGCAGCGTGACAGCTCGTGTTACACACAGTCGCTGTGAATAAGCAGCCCTTGCGCCTGACGCGTCTGAGAGCCTTCTAAACTCGGCGGGCAGCCAACGCCGCCGTCATGCCTGACGGTATCACGCAGTACTGCTGAAGTTCCATGTGAGCGACACGAAACTGAGGACTCTTGTCAATCATATTAAACGCTTCAAAGCAAGGAGGCGCATCCGCAGGAAGAAAAACAAACTTTTCGTAACTCTTTCGAGGGCTGTGCCATAGCCCATGCGGGTTGTTTCCGGCTTTCCACCGCGGCGGACAGGGTTCGAGCCCAGGTCAGGTCATGTGGGATTTGTGGTGGACAGAGTGTCACTGGGGCAGGTTTCCTCCGAGTACTTCGGTTTCCCCTGCCAATTGTCATTCCACCGACTGCTCACATTCATCATCATCTATCATCCAGGGTTGGTACAAGTGGACTCAGTCTCACCCCATTATTGCATACCTATACGGAAGAAAATTCTGCCACCTTTTGACGTTTTAAAGTAATAATTTGTAGCTTTCCATAAACAGGATTTATAAATTGCCATTAAAAATACACAATCGGATTGAGCATTTTTTAAAATAAGAAACTAAGAAAATAATGTGTTATCATCAGGGTCCGGATTTTGATGACTTGAAAATATTTAAGAAATGACCTATAAAATGACCGAAAAATCCAGAAAAAAAGATCTAAAATATGACCCAAAAATGTAATATGTAGGGCCCGGATTTTGATGACCTGAAAATATTCAAAAAATTACCTATGAAATGACCGAAAAAATCCAGAAAAATGACCTAAAGGAGAAAAGAAAGAACACTTCGCTTCCATGTTATTCACATTTCAGAAAACATTTGAAGAAAAATTCCTTAAAATGGCCAAAAATGGAAAAATGACCTTAAACCTAAAAATGTCAAAAAATGACAAAAAATTACCTATAAAAATTTACATTTCTGTAACCAGCAGCTCATATCCGAGATTTATATATTTAAGAGCATCGCAGAGGATACGAGGAAAAAAAGATGACATGTCATTAAAATCCGGGCCCTGGTTATCATTATCAAAACAGGCTAAAATCTACTATAAGTAATTTGAAGAGCGATACTGACAAGGATGACAACCATATCCCGGGCGAAGAACGGGTATTCCTCTTTGTAAGTTAGTAATATACTGATCCGCAAGAGCAGAAACCAGATATATTAGTGGGAAATCACGTTTACATTTCGCACCGTCTCCGTGTTTATGGTATAGCATCATCTCCAAAGTTTCATTAGTTATCTCCGACAAGCCGAGGGCTAATCATATGTCGAAAGCCCGCCATGCTGCCGTGTCACATTCTACAAAATACACTCTCAAGAAAACTGCTTGAATTTTCGAAGGTCCATCATCACACAAAATTTTAACGACTCTTATGTTGATATCGTTTCAAGCTCGAAATTTCGCATCTCCATCATGCTGGTATTAGTGATGATATGAATCATGCAGTGGCGAGGTGTCCACTAATAGCATGTGTTTACGTACACAAAATTTCGCTAAATTTTGCCAACCAGTTCAAATTTGTTAGGGCAGACACACGTACTCGCGGACGGACATGATAATGCAATAGGTTTGCATTTGCTTTTAAAATACGGAAATTAAGCTAAAACAATAATATAGAAAGCTAAACTTACAGAAAGCCGGTCACGGTAGCCGAGCGGTCTAAGGCATGTACTGTCTTCGCTCGCTTCGAAACCGGGATCGTGGGTTCGAATCCCACTCAGGGCATGGATGTTTAGTTTGTGTGTGTGCGTTTTTCTGTGTTTGTGTACAGGTAGAGGCCTTGCGACGAGCTGATCACCCGTCCAAGGGGTCCTACCGAATGTGTAAGTTCTAGAAAAACCGAAGTGAACGGAGAAGTTCGTGGAGGTAGGCCTAGGCCCACTGGGGCTGTAGCGCCAAGGGGAAAAAAAGTAACAGAAATACCAGGAACAATGAAACAATAATTTCATTTAGAAAGGATCTCTTTCACTTTTAAGCTCTCTAAAAGCAGAAATGCGCATCAGAAACATGAATTACAAACCGATGTTTCACTAAGACCAGTAGTTCATACTGAGGTCTACACCGTGTAGTCTGGTAGGTGGGTTCCAACGTTTCAGGGCACTTAATGTTGAGATCCACCTAGTACAGTACACTGTGTCATAACCTAGAATACAACGTCCTGAATCTTCACAGTCTTGAAACCCTGAACTCTTACATAAGGCCAGTAGCGCAATTTTGCCCCATCCTACAATACATTAGCCGCCTACTTACCTCCCATGCACAGGCAGTTGCGATGTCGCGTAACAGCTTCTTCCGTTGTAACAAAACAAACCGTCATCGTGCACTTTGCTACATCAAATTACGTTGTGTCTGCTTCATATTGCAAGTTTGTATAACACACGTAACACGCCTTGTCGTACATTTTCACCACAAATAACAAACATTTCACTTCTCGACAACATCACTGCAAAATACAAGCACCAAATGGCGCCACGATGTTCATTTGTCTTCCGGTAATCGGGTGCATTCGGCGTGCAGATCGGCAATTATCGGCACAGACAAGCAAGATATTCGGAAGGAGGGGAATACACGTCATTAACAAGAGTGTAGCGGTTTGCGTCTCGTTGACAGGCTGCGCCACAGCACACCAGATACCAAACCACGGCGGGTCAAATATTCTTATCAGGTTATTTCCTTAAATACCATAATTATTCAAATACAAAAGCGAAAATTTAGGAAAATTACTCGTATTGTGTTCCAATTCTGTTGGACGATGAAATACTAAGAAATCTGCGAAGTTTGGTTTGATTTTCGTGTAAATTACGGCTCATATCAGAACGATGTGAACAAAAATGAAAACGCCTTACTGTTTTTTTTTTTAAATATCAAACTCCATTTATGGCCGTTGAGCAGTTCCGAACAGGAAACATTCAGGTAAACACGATCTCCCCATTATGCGTCAACTGACACACAAAATTATAAATTGTAAAATGTAAAAGTATTTTCTTCCGTTGGTTAATTGCGAGAACAATTAACAGGATGCTTAAGCCATCCATTCTCCGAAAAAGGGTTTAGCCCACTGCATATATATATATGTGTGTGCCGTTGTCGAGACTGGAACCAGAGTCAGCACTGTTCAGACGGCTAATATGTTATTTAAAAAATTAAGTAATAAAATATTTATAAAAGAGACACAGATGAAGTTTATGTCCTGAATTCTTAGTAGTCCATGTACATAAATGTATATAAATTCAGTTCGTACCTCAAAGGAAACACAACAGTCTCCGCTACAAAGCCCAACCGGTTAATGCTGTTTGCTTACTTACTTACTCATGGAGCTGAGCCTTTCTGGAGGAGCCGCCAATTCTGCAGCTACTCAAAAATTTCCCAGCATTTTATGGAACCTGCAGGTTCATCACCGTGTTCACAAGAGCCCTCCGCTGGTCCCTATCCTGAGCCAGATCTATCCAATCCATACCATCCCATCCTATCTCTCTAAGATCCATTT
>NW_019720704.1:453941-464498 GCF_002891405.2 Cryptotermes secundus
CTTGAAGTCTATGAATAGCTAATGTACTGTCTCATCGTAATCCCATTTTGTCTCCAATATCTGACGAATGCAAAAGATCTGATCTGTAGTTGATCTGTTACGTCGAAACCCACACTGATGATCCCCAATAATTTTATCTGTGTATGGACTTAACCTTGAAAGAAGAATATTGGACAAAACTTTATATGAAGTTGATAGCAGTGATATCCCCTGATAATTACTACAGTCAGCTTTATCACCCTTCTTGTGCGCTGGTACAATAACAGACTCCTTCCACTGATCAGGCAATTTTTCCTTATACTAAACAGAAGTAATTAGATTGTGGATCTTAGAACGTAATATTTCGCCTCCTGCTTGAATAAGTTCTGCCGGAATTTGATCACTATCTGGCGATTTATACCGTATCAATTTTGTAATAGCACTTTCAACCTCAAAAGGGCTAGGATCAGGTACTAACGGCTCAGCTGTATGGATTTCTGTCTGCCTAACATCACTGACCCTATGTACATCCAATAACTGAGAGAAGTAGTTCCTCCACCTATTCAAAATGTTGTGGGAATCTGAAAGCAAATCACCATTCTCATCCTTCACTAAGTTACTGCTAGGCTGGTAACCCCTTTTAAAGTAATTTATTCTTCTATACAGGTCTCTAATATTCTTGTTCTCACTGTTCATTGCAAGTTCTTCAATTTTGTCTTTCAGATATTCCTTCTTTTTGTTCCTGAAATGCCTGCTGGTTTCACGTCTTATATTGTTCAGATTATCCCCATTTAACTCGCTTGGGTCTTGTAACCACTGAAATTTGGCATGCTTTCTTTGATCTAATAATTTTGAGCATCCTTCATCGAACCATGACTTATGCTTCTTCGGTTCATAATAACCTAGACTCTCTTTGGCAGACATTTTTATATTCTCTCTAATAGCTTCCCAAGCTGTATTAACATCCACATCAGTGTCCAAGTTTTCCAAAATCACAAACCTATTTGAGATTTCAACACGATACTGCTCTTGTACCTCTATCTCGTTTAATTTCTTGAGATTGAACCTCTCCTTATAAACTCTGTGTGTTGTTTGTTTGCTTACTGTCAGTCTTTCCCTAACCTTTGCCACCACCAGGTAGTGGTCAGTATCACAATCTGCTGCCCTGAATGATCGGACGTCAAGTATACTTGAGTGCCGTCTCCTGGCTATCAAAATATGGTCTATTTGATTGTGTATCTTCCCATCAGGAGATGTCCAAGTAAATTTATGGATGTTACGATGTGGGAACATTGTACTTTTGACATTAAGATTTTTTGATGTGGCAAAGTTTACTACTCTAACTCCATTATCATTAATAATCTCATGCAAACTCTCACTCCAAATCGTTGGTTTGAAAATGTCTTCCTTCCCTACTTTGGCATTGAAATCTCCTAACAAAATTTTTATAGGGTACTTCGGGAATTTATCAAATACGTACATGTTCTAGTTCTTCATAGAAGTTATCCTTTATATCATCAATTTTATCTTCTGTTGGGGCGTGAACATTCATAACAATGATATCACACCAGTGACCTTTTAGTATTATATATGATATCCTATCACCAACGAATTCTACCCTCTTAACTGCTGATACGATTCTCTCATGTACGAGAAAACCTGTACCTAATTCATGATTTTCATTCCCCTTTCCACAGAAAAATGTATAGTCTCCTGCTGGTGCGATGCTACATCCATCCCATCTGACGTCCGCCCGCTAAATCTAACTTATATTTTAAGATTTCTTCTGCCACTGCCCTGAGCGAACCTGCCCTATACAAACTTCGTACATTCCAAGTGCCAAATATCATATCCATTTTATTAGCTTAGGTCGTTTATCAAAGGAATCAGTCCAGGCTGTGTTCATTTTCGTAACATATTGATTTTTTACGGTGAGGAGTCGATAGCCCCACGCCCAACCATCAAGCGGGAGGGCCACCCCTTGTCGGCTGTCCGCGACTGCTTATTCAATATATTCACATCTTCCCTCCGAAACTGGAGGGCGTCTCCTCCATGTTTAGGTAAATAATCGCTGTTTGTTGTGAGAACCATACGGAACACATAAGTGCGCTCTGTCAACAAAATGGGGAGTTGCCTGTAAGAGTATGTTAAAGCAAGTGGTACGTATAGTTACCGTTGTGCTCTAAAGAACTGAAACTGTGGGTTACGAATCACCATACGCTGAATCACGAGGGCTGGTCAGTTGAAACAGAACTTTGATGCCTGGGACAAGGCGCGAGGCAGTTCAGTCCATAAGGCTATGGTTCAAAGAACCCAGCTCCTGCACGTGAAGCACCGTAAAAGCCTATAGACCAGGATATGTGACTTACGCGAGCTTTACCACGCGATTCCTCGTTATACACCGAGAATAAAATATTCCTTGAAAACATTTCGACCAATGCATAATGTTCATGACAAAATGGATTATGGGAAACGCGTAAGCCTACCGTGTTGCCACATCACATTTAACTTCAATCAAAGCTTTCCAAGAAAATAATGCGTAGCCTGAAATTTCATAAAGGGAAATTTTTGTCTTAATATTCATCAAGCGAGAGCGTGGCGGAGTCCGCAGTTGAAAAGTTTTGGACAATTTGTATCAATCGCCTACAGCCTGTTCATGCCTGGTACATACATTTCCCTGCCCCAGACACAAAGCTCTGCTCCAGAGAAGCTGAGTTTGCAGTGGTTTCTAAATACCGACGAGTAACAATATTCGGCGTCTTGCCCTTCAGAATGTGAGCAAATTTCTTGGCCGACAGTACTGAATACCTGGACCGAATTCGGGTTCCGCACAGGCGTCCCTAAGTAGTTCTGGCATTTTTATAAATAGTCATATTCATCCCTAAATTCAAGACCAGTGCCTCATATCCGAATTATCAAAGAATGTATTTTATTCAGTAGGCATGCTGATGATTTTAATAGAAAATCTTCCGCCTTCAATTCATTTTACAAGATCCAACAAATTACTAAAGGTTCCAGAGCCCACTTAAGACCCTGGCAGCTACAAGACATTTTCCTTTTCCCTTCTGTCCAGCACTTTTCGTCTCCCTCTTCTCACACTAATCATCATAAGATAATCTTCTATTCCATCCTTCCTTCTCACTTTTGGTTTTCCAACTCTGCTTTTAAGGGGTTAGATTTTAGTCCATGATTTATTTCACCGTCTTTCAGTGCATACACTTATCCACCTCACTCCTCTCTCTCGCACTACATGTTTCGGCACAAAAGTGCCATCTTCAGGTGCTTATTCGTTTGACGTTAAACTAGTTCACTGCATGCCTTGAAACATGTAGTGCGAGAGAGAGGAGTGAGGTGGATGAGTGTATGCACTGAAAGACGGTGAAATAAATCATGGACTTAAATCAGTGCAACAGGACGCTAAAATATAACATGGTTAGATTTTAATTGGATTATCGTCCAACATTCGGATAACATGGCCTGCCTATTCTAATCTTCCTTCTTCTTTTGGTTTCAACAATATCTGGTTCAGAAAATAGTTGATATAATTCATTATAATTCCTTATAAGCCAAAACACAGGTACATTCTCACACACTGGGCCAAATATTCTTCGAAGCACCTTACTTTCAAAGGCCACCAAGCTCTCCTCATTACCCCTAGTTAAGGGCCAACTCTCACTTCCATACATCAGCACAGGTCTCAGTAGTGTTTTGTGCAAGCTCAAGTTAGTGCTGAGAATGTATCAGGTTAATTCTACGAAGAAAAAGTCTTTCGCGAGAAACTTGTGGTCGTTCCTCTCCTCAGCGATATGCCCCACTCTGTATGGAACTCGTAACTTCATTACTGTGTTCACAAGAATAAGTCCCCGTCCGGAGCCAGACTGTTGCAATAAACGCCATCAAAATTTCTTTTTTAAATATCTCTTTTAATATTATCCACGAATCTACTGCTGGGGCTTTCAAGTGGTCTCTTCATTTGGGATTCTCCGATTAAATTGTTGTATGCATTTCTTATCTAACTCATGCGTAGACAGCACTTCATGTAACAGTCCGCATCTTTATTACGTGACCAACATTCCGGTCAAAAAAGTTACCTAATTCGGGTTAATTCGCCCGTAAATTTTTCAATTCCTTTAAACTTTAATGTCAGTTACTCTCTTTTTAGAAAGTTCGTTGCTGCACAACTTTCAATCTGATTCCAGGAACGAAATCTCTTCTCTCTCTCTCTTGTGATCGCATGATCTCATGGAAGATCACTGAAATGAGACATGAGACCAGCAGTAGCCCGGCTGGACTCCGGATGTTTGTGTTCGCCCCGAGACGACAAGCCTCACTTCACTCAAGGAAGTGAGCAAACGTTTAATAAAGAGCTGAACGTACTTCGCTGGGGATTATTAGCAAAGATTCTCTTCTCGAAGTTTCTTACTACATTGGCTGCGCCTCCCGCGCAAGCATGTGTACACATTGCTGCATAACGGGAGGGGTAACTGTAGGCCTCACGCTGGATTAAACACAGCTGATCGGCTCTCTGTTATCAGACACTCAATTACTGAATCTTATCACAAAGCTATTCTTGTCCCAAGCCTCAGATACATTGCGAAACACGAAATGTTGCCTGACTGGAGTCATTCCACTGTAACTGAACTGTACTAGTTCCTGCAGATGATGATCGGAAACGTAAAGAACTTAAAGGTAACTAACGGTTAGTCGCTGGCTTAGCACAGCGGCTGCCCGGGTTCGATCCCGGGTCTGGTCAAGTGGGATTTGTGCTGGACAAAGTGGCGCTGGGGCAGGTTTTCTCCGAGTACTTCGGTTTCCCCTGCCAATCTTCATTCCACCAATTGCTCCACAATCACCCTCACCTATCATTTGGAGCTGGTACAATAGGCCAGAAGTGGCCGCAGTACAAGGGACTTAGTCCCACTCCACTAGCAATAAAAAAAAGGCTTAAAACGAAGCAAGTACCGTACTTACGCATGTATAGGCCGCAGCACAATTTTCAGACAGAAATTATAGAAAAAATAATTTTCTTGGAATATTATTTCAGGAGTATTACACCCTGTATTACTAATTATGAATATAATTTTTTTTAAATGAAGTGTGATTTCGATTTCGAATATAAGCCGCACCCCAGTTTTCCTCTTAATTTTTTGGCAAAAATGTGCGGCCTATACATGCGTAAATACGGTATTTGTTAGACTGAAGCTCTCAGGGCAGGGACTTGTAGGACGTGGCGTCGTGCGGTCTTGTAAATGTTTACCGACGTTTCGACAGGGCTTGTGCGAGGTCACTACACGTCCATGTTTTGTCACCAGAATGCAGGAGAAGATCAGAATAAGCGTATGTGACAGCACTGAAGATAGAAACATTACGCTGCTCCGAAACAGTGCTACCAACCTACTAGACACAATCCAGAGGAATACGCCAGAAGGAATTCAGAGTATAATTGTATGTTCTGCTTGCTGAGTGTCGCATTTTCGGAAAGTTAGACAAATGTGTGGGTCCGATGTGAGGATAAGCGGGCCCATATTTCTGTCGCTTGATAAGGCCACAGGCGGTCGAGTTCGGCACAGTGGTTTGTGTCGGTACGATTAGTCGTGTCTCAGTGATAAGATATGTAACGCGCTGCATTATGGGAAACGGGACCGACACTGCGTCAGCTGATAGGACTGACGTACACTGTGTGTGAGCTACAGTAGATCGGGTTTGATTTAGAGGCCATTAGCGTGGGCATCTGATGCGAATGGAGGCTGAGAGATGACCAGAAGGAGTATTTTTTTCCCCTTGGCACTACAGCCCTAGTGAGCCTAGGCCTACCTCCATGAACTTCTCCGTTCACTTTGGTGTTGTTTTTCTAGATCTTACACATTCGGTAGGACTCCTTTGGCGGGTGATCAGCTCGTCGCAAGGCCTCTACCTGTACACAAACACAGAAAAACGCACACACACAAACTTAACATCCATGCCCTGAGTGGAATTCGAACCCACGATCCCGGTTTCCAAGCGAGCGAAGACAGTACATGCCTTAGACCGCTTGGCTACCGTGACCGACCCAGATGGAGCATACATATATATAAAATCAGGTGTCGTCAGAAATTAGGATTGGGGGGGGGCAGATGTCATTAACGCAGAAGTGGTGGCGTCTCGGAACGGCGAACAGTTGGTGTTGCTTACCATGAGTTTCGAGTGGGGGAACAAAAGAAAACCATGAAGCGTATCAAGCTTTTGGTTGCTAATTATAGAGTTAGAACAGGTTGTCTGGTAACACTCGGTCTTTGCCGCTGTGTGATAAAGTAATGGACCAAAAGCGTAATTTGCATCTTAGTGACCATGTATAGTTGAACCAGAGTCAATTCAGAAAGACCAGAACGTCATATCGATTGGAACCAACTGGTGATACTGTAATACAGTGCGTTCATATTTCATTTAAACTATCTTTGTTATGGTTACTTTATAAAAAATATAAACAAAAATTAGAGTTCTATCTCCTGGTATAAAAGTCCGCGTAGTACGGCGAAACAAAACCTATGTTTCGGAGGTAAATATTGTTTTCATCTTCAGGATCCAAGAGCAGAGCAGAATGTCGGTTGAGTTTCACCGAACTACACAGCACTGTAGCCCTGAAGTTATCATTGCGAGGCCTTCATGTCCAGAAATCAAATTGTTAGCAACGACGGAAGGAAAATGCGATAGGCCCCATGTATAACGTGCATTATTAGCCCTTTTGAAGCATGAAATTCATTTAAATGGTACTTAAACAGTCAGTATTGGCCCCAAAGAAAAAGTTATGTACCGCCATTACAAAGAACCAACCAGTTAATAGTATTCAGGGAAATAATCACTGCTTATTGTGATGACCATAAGGAACACATAAATACGCGAGGGTATTAAAGTAGTGATATATACGTTACTGTTCTCCTTCAAAGTGTCAAGTTTATGGACTCAGAAACAATTTCTGTTGTGCTAACAGCTGTTCACCTCTTTCTTCAGCTGTCCTCCCTCGAACTGAAGACATGAGTAATGTCTGTGCGCTGTTTGGTGCGAGTCAGTAGGAGGACTCTGTTAGACCCACTCTCTAAGCAAGAGTATCTATACATGTTGAATCTGAGGCTCTGATGGCCGTGACTATCTTCTGAGAGGTGTCGCCGCGTGGTCCGGTAGAACTTTTCGAGACGTTTCGGGAGAACGTACTGTCTTCATCTTTAGGGCCGAAGGGTAGGTCATGCAAGAAGCAGGCTTAGGGGCTCCTGCCACTTTCTATATGCGTACTACGTCTTCCACAATCGGTTTAATCTGCTTCCTGCTAGCTACTTGGTTGCCTTACTTTTTGCTCCTGAATATAGCGGCAGTGCTTTCCTCCGAAAAGTAGGGAAGCTTGTAGAAGATTACACGGAATCACATCCAAGAACCTAGCGTTGTTCACAGCCACCGCTGCCCAAACCCCAGATCTTACAGGTTCGAGTTCTGAAACCAGTCGCACGTGGTGCAGAAGTGGGGACAGTAATACTACTACTACTACTGCTGCTACTGCTATTGCTACTACTACTGCGAGATATAGCCGGAAATTAAATTTCAAATTTTTTTTTGGATTTTATATCTTTACTTTCCGGATAATTTCGTATGTTCCCACGATCACGCGAGTTCACAGAATCGCATGAGAGAAGCGACGGAAGGAGCTGCAAGCTTGCAGCATTGTGTCCTTCGCATCATCTTCCAGTGGGCTTATCTGAGATAAGATACTTTCTGACAGACCTCGTAGCGGCAACACGCGCTCTTAAGTTTCAAAATGTGACCACATTCTTACTGGTCCTCTCTGTGTCTACGTTTGTACAGCAACTTCATCTACAGTTACTGAACACTCAAGCTGAACTGCCCGGGGCTGAATCGGGACGAGGATCTCTGAACCGTCAGTCTCAGAACGACGATGCTGGAACTTCAAAGCGAACGTATTTACCGCTGTTCACGCACCCTAATCCAACTAAGCAAGACAGTTGTTATCCCCGTGACATAAAAACGAAATGAGCATCAAGTCCTACACACTGAGGCCTGCTTCCTCTGTTCTCGTGATCGGGTTCAAGCTTTCAGAGGCCAGATTCTGGAATGAAACATTACAGCAAGCACTACAACCTCTGCACTCCTCAAAGCAATGTATAATATGCAGGCTCCTTTCGGTACAAGTCACATCAATTCATCTTTAATAATAGTAATAACAAAAAAGTCTGTACGAGTCCAAGGGTCTGTGGAACGCTTTACTGCAGCCTCATGTGGAAAGCATTTGGACCTGAGACACAGGAAGGTACAGCAGGGTATAGAATTTTGTGTGATAAGGACTTTCATAATTTGTACTCTTCACTAAACATTTTCAAGGAAGACATTACTTGGAAGACCTTGGCTTAGATGGGAGAATAATATTAAAATGGATCTTAAGGAAATAAGAGTGTAGACTTAATACTTGAATCGACTTCTCATGAGCACGACAATGAATCTTCGGGTTTCATGAAAACACAACAATTTCTTAACCAGCGGAAGGCCTGTGAGAGTTATGCGCTTAATGCCGTTCTAAAGCTTCGGCCACACAGCGCTACGTACGCGACGCACGCTACGTACGCTATGTTCCCTATGTTAGCTGCGTCGCAGAGTGTACTCAGCGTACGTAGCTTACGTAGCGAACATAGCGTAGCGCTCTGTGTAGCCGAACCTCAATGCCTTCATTCGTGGCCTTCTTCGTTGTCCCAGGCAGCGACTTTACTACGTCAGCCAGGGCGGCTGCTCCGTATCAGCGGTTTTGATTTTGGGCCCACCGGCACGGGCGAGTCTGAATTGGTCGGAGTGCACTCGAACTGACTCAAGATACGGATCAGTGGCGGGCTCTTGTGGGCATTCTAATGAACCTTTGGGTTCCATAAGAAGCTGGAAATTTCTTAACCAGATGAGAGTTTAAACTTGGATGGGCCATTACCGCACGGGTCTGAACGAGATGGACAGACTGATTACACGGTGCCACAGAATAAGAACTATCAACGAAAGACACGTAGTGCGCCGTGCAGAGTTATTTCCAAAAAATAAAAGCCGATGTCTACATGTAGGCTACACGGCGGTAGGCATTAAGCTTTAAATTGTCATGAACTGTCTCTCTATACTTGTTACAAAATCTAAATGTCAATACATTTGTCGCTACTGTGATATTAATATTAAAGTGTGCCTATTCCTGTATATGCGCACATTCAAGAAGGAAGCATTCATGCTTCATTTGGCTAATGCTCATGTCACTTCGCAGCGGGAGGCCTGCCGCTTATGTTCACGCTCTCTGTGTAATTCATTCCGCGGAATTTTATAACCTATTGAAATTAATTTTGCCTATCAAATTCTTTTCAGACCGCCCCCCCTCCACCACAACCAAACTTCATTTAATCTAATTGCGGTTTGCAGTTTCTCAGAAGAAGACCGTATAGCAGGGCACTGACCTAATATGCATTCATTTTTGTGCAAGAAGAGAAAAAGCAATTAAGATACGGTTCGCAGAAACTGCACGAGAGGCGCTAGTGTCGGTATGTTTGACGTTTGATTTGCAGGCCCAGTTTACACACCAGAAAGCAGATCTGGTTTCGGTAGAAATGTGGTACTGTTCTGGGCTGTGACACCGTGCTGTGTGGTAAGTACGCACCCTGAACTCTGACGAAACTCTTTTAACGTATCATCATAGTTCTGTGGGAATACATTCCTGTGGACCAGTTTTCTATCATTTATGTCATGACGGCGAACTGTCCGCATTTATCAGCAAAGAAAGAGGTAGCTGTGAACATAGATCACTTACGCACTATAAAGCACTCACCGAGAGCATACTCGCAGCTCGGTCCGAGGAACACGTGCGCGCAGGTGGAGTAGGCGTGGAGGGCCCGGAAGATGCTGTACACGTTGCTGCAGCGGTCGTCCATTGGAAGGAAGATCAGGTTCACATTCGCTGGCAGCCAGTTGTTGCTCCTCACGAACAGGCGTGCGGCCTCCAGCACCGGCATAATCTTGGACAGCGACATCTCGTAACTGTCGTCCTCTGGCAAAATAACTGCTGCAGTGATGTTGCACGTGACGTCGGCATCACTGATGTCGCACGTGACCTGTGGGACATATAGCTGAACTGTAATCAGACTGCAAGCCCACTCGCTGTGTGTGCGGCGAACATCACGTTGTGGCTCCACCGACTCCTCACTGCAACTGCGGAACCCAAAATGTAGGCGTATGCTTGAAGGAATATCCAACAAATCAGCAATTGCTAAGAGACGACAGGTCGAATGGGTCACTGTCGCGGGGCTTCCATTCCGCAGGTGGCCGATTTGAATCTCGACAGTCTTGACTGATGTAAATGTTCCCTCATTCCCCCAGATAAACGTCTGCTTGGTAACCTCACACTAGGCTACGACCGCTTCCTTGTAAATCCTGCAGAATTCATCACTGATTTGTCATCCGACAATTCGAAGATATACGCCGTGAGGTGGCCGCCCAAACGGGAGATCATAACATCTACATCAATATGAATGCAATGGGGGGGGGGGGGAGACTGAAGCGCAAGAAAGCAAGGCACAA
>NW_019720704.1:464526-485413 GCF_002891405.2 Cryptotermes secundus
CCCAAGGCCGTTAATTTCGGTTTTCTAGACCGGAGCCGCTATTTCCTTGAAATAGCTCCTCAGTTATCTTCACGAGGCTGAGTGGACCCCATTCCAGACCCACTACTTCTCAGAAAATCTGGTAGCGCCAGGAATCTAACCCTGAACCTCTGGATCTGTAGCCAGGAACTCTGACCACTAGACCACAGAGGCGGTCAAGGCACAACACGAAATATCAAATACTTCAATAAATGAGGAACAAAGGGAATCTGATTTAGTGAACAGTGGAAACGCAGACAGCTCAAGGGAAGGAGAGAAACAGAAGACGAAGGAAAGAATAAAACAAAGACGAAGGAACTGGAAGGGTCGTCAGAAGGGCGACTGGATTGCTTATGGCAAGTTACAGGAAGCTTAATTTCATTAACATGCTCCGTGCTGATAAGTGCGTCTTCCTTTTTTTATTGCTAGTGGGGGGGGCCGCCTCTGTGGTCTAGTGGTCAGCGTTCCTGACTACAGATCCAGAGGTCCGGGTTCGATTCCCGGCTCTACCAGATTTCTTCGGAAAAGTAGTGGGTATGGAACGGGGTCCACTCAGCCTCGTGATGATAATTGAGAAGCTATTTCAAGGAAATAGCGGCTCCGGTCTAGAAAACCGAAATTAACGGCCGTCGGGATTCGTTACGCGACACCCTCTATCCGCAAAAGTTGGCACTGAACTTCGCCGACAAGCGTCGGTCGCTCGGTCGGTATAGTTCGCTTGCGGACTAAAATCACGGAGTTTGTTTTGTTTGCTAGTGGGGTGGGACTAAGTCCCTTGTACTGCGGCCACTTCTGGCCTAATGTACCAACCCCAGATGATAGGTGAGGGTGATTGTGGAGCAATTGGTGGAATGGAGATAGGCAGGGGAAACCGAAGTACTCGGACAAAACCCGTCCCAGCGCCACTTTGTCCAGCACAAATCCCACTTGACCAGATCAGGGATTGAACCCGGGCGGCCGCGGTGGGAAGCCAGCGACTAACCGCTTGAGCTATGGCGCGGCCCTAAGTGCGTCTTACTCGTGACCTTAGGTAAATGAACACAGCGGTAAATGACCCTGCTAACGGAGAGTACTGTCCTCTGATATTCGATGTCAGGTAGCCTGATGAATATTTACCGACGTTTCGGAGGAACTTTTTTCATCGCACGAAGACTGATCCCAGCTCAAATCCTTGCATTTCTTTTCCCATATCACTGACCAGCTTACTCTACTTCGAAGATGGAAGCAGCATGTTCCTCTGGAACGTCGGTAAATCTCTACTACACTGCTTCACACCCACAAGACAGTGACTGTCATATTCTCTGGAGCGACAACGTCAACCTCACAAACCCAGACAGGATCTAAAATATTGCAGTCGAAAATGTCGGGTAATTGTGCCCGAGACGCGCAGAGAAAACAGCCAGCAAGTTGCTCCGAAACTGAGGCCCCATGTTGACATATTTCAGTTCGAAAAGAGCCGTCAGGACCGCAAGAAATGGTCTCAAGCATTTAAATAGTCCATTAAGTAAATATTTCGCGTCGATCCAGGGAGTTCGGCGATCTCGAGGTATGACACAGCCCATTGCCGGCAACGTTTCCATGGACAACGTTTCCGTCCATTGATCCACGAACACGCAGCTGCAGCGAAGAGGATTTAACGACCGGGTTTATAAGGAGGACAAGTCACTGAAATTGACTTTCCACGGAATAATGAAACGAGAGCTAGCAGCTGCTGGTGTTTGCTCATCATAACAACAGTGTTTGGGCGAGTTCTGTCTCGTGTTCAAAGCCCTTAAACTTCCCGCATCCTATCGAAAAACATAAATATTAAGAAATCTACATAACTTCTTGTGATTCTTGTATGAGTGTGGAACTTGATCTCTCAATCAAAAGGTAAAAAATTTGACCTGCGGTATGGATTTTTGAATCTAAGGGCGAGGACGGAGAAAACTGTACAGTGAGAACGTTCCTGGTTTACACGCCATTAGCTTGAGTAAAGGAAGGAGGATGAGATGGCCTGGGCATGTAGCATGGCGATGTGAAATACATACAAATTTCTAGCTGGAAATTCTTAAAGAGCATAACGACTTCAGATAAATTCGTGTATATCAGAGGATAATATTAAAATTATTATTAGGTTATGAGGATGTGAACTGGATTAATCTGGCTGAATATTCCATCCAGTGACCGGCTCTTGTGAGCACGTTAATGAATTTTGGGTTCTGCAAAAACGGACAATCTCTTTACCAGCTGAGCGACTAACAGGTTTTCAGGAAGGACTGTCCTGCACGGAATTATGAACGTAGTTAGGCTCAGCTACTCTGTCTGTGTACCTTACTCACTTACTCATGGAGCTGAGCCCTTCTAGAGGAGCCGCCAATTCTGCAGCTACTCAAGAAAATCCCAGCATTTTATGGAACCCAAAGGTTCATCACCGTGTTCAGAAGAACCCTCCACTGGTCCCTATCCTAAGTCAGATCAAACCAATCAATACCATTCCATCCTATCTCTCTAATATCCATTTTAATATTGTCCACCCACCTACGCCTTGGTCTTCCCAGTGAACTCTTTCCTTCTGGCTTTCCCAACAATATCCTATACGCATTCCTCGTCTCCCCCATTCGTGCCACATGCCCTGCCCACCTCATCCTCCTTGACTTGACCATACTAATTATACTTGGAGAAAAGCACAAGTTATGAAGCTCCTCATTATGCAGTTTTCTTCAACCTCCTGTCACTTTATCTCTCTTCGGTCCAAATATTCTCCTCAACACCCTGTTCTCAAACACCCTCAGTCTATGTTCCTCCCTTAATGTGAGAGACCAAGTTTCACACCCATACAGAACCACAGGCAAAATTATAGTTTTGTATATTCTAATTTTTATGTTTTTGGACAGCTGATGAGAAGAAAAAAGGTTCTGGACTGAATGGTAGCAAGCATTACCCGAGTCCAACTATCTGTGTACCATGGCACCAAAATAAAAATAAACAATCGAAACGAAAATTAACTGAATATTATTAACACCTGAGTGGTTGCAGCTTTGTACGTACATTTCCACTGTTTAATGCTGAGTTGTGCTACGGGAGAACATCATAGGCTGAGTGATGTTTCAAAACAAAATGGAAATTTCTGTGGTCGCCATAAGTTTGTTGGAGAGGAAGCCGTCTCTCCCAAGATAATTAATTAATTCCGAAAATACCTTGTTAAGAGCAAACAGCACAGAATTGAGCGAAAATACGAAATGATGAAGCAAGCACGGGGTACAAAGGAGAGTCAGAATCAACCGATGGAGAATATCAACGACCTGAGAGATAATAAAGTTAAGCAGATAACACATTTGAAAGGTAGCGAGACAGAAACAGACAGCAAGATAAGCAAGGGAGGAAATTCTGTGTCATAAAAGTAGAGGAACGTTGCACGTGAGATCTGAGGTATGTGACGGCGTGTGATCTTGTACAAGTTAACAACGTTTCGAAGGAACTTTCTGCGTCTGCCGTCAGGGCCGAAGAATCAGCTTGGCGCTTGCATACACGGCTTACTCCTTGACCTGAGGATGGAGACAGTACTTTCCCTTCAAAACGTCGGAAGCAGACTACACGGTGTCACATCTCAGATGCTAATATTCTTCAAAATTTGTATATGAATATGGCTGCATATGTATTCTGTCTGTGAGAAGTTTTCTTACCCAATCAAGTACTGGATGAAGCCCCCAACTTAAAGACCATAGATGTGATAATGTGCTGCCTGGTCAAGGCTTTGGGAAGTCTTAGGGACAGGGGGCGATAGATGAATGTGGAGCAATGATGGACTTATGATCAGCTGGGGGAAACCGAAGAAATTGTGAGTGCCACATCGGCCAACAGGAACCTTACAAGATTCAGCCTCAGAGACTACAAGGTGAGAATGCAGCGTCATGGCACGGCCGAAGAAATAACAAAATTAAGAACTCCCGGTATTGGTAGCAGCCTTAGCGGGAAGCGAATCTCTATCAACATTCCGTGTGATTGTTTCATGTTTGTGTTTGGTAAGCTGCCCGATTTTCTGTTGGTGGTGCCTCAGTATCATATTGGAATCAATACGACCAGTAGTTTGAAAGCAACTAATCAGCTCGGTAATTCAGAACGAAGTGTTAATGTGTCACGTGTCGTTCAGTGAAGGACTTAACCGTCGGCATGTCGCGTACTGTTGGCTATACGAAATTTGCTATTGATTTTAAGGCCGCCCAGCACAGATGGACGGAACTGGAGGGCTTTGGAATATGAAGACGTCATCATGTTCTCGTAAACTGGATGCTCAATGCGGAGGTCTCCCCGTCCGCACTTTTCATCTCCGAAACTACTGCACAAATTTAGATACATATTGGTGATAAGGACTGGCAACAAACGTTGAGTTTACTTCACAAGAAACTCAAAGTGGTCACTATATTTAGAATGTGTGGAGTCTTGCCTCTGCCTCACCAATAAGCCTTAATTAAGTGGGGCTTACACTCAGGAGCAACATATATTTGCATTGAATAGAGGCACGTTCGCCATGGGTTTAGGACGCGGTACAAAATTCTCGAGCTCACGACGCCCACATCCAGCAGCAAGCCTGTGAAGGACACATTTCAAACGCCCACACCCCCCGGAGCGCCAGGTACGTGTGCTCGACACCAGACATCTGGACAGCGGCAGGCACGGTGTCCCGGTCCAAATGACATTAGCGAAATATTACTTAGAACTCTAAAGGGTTCTGTCGATGGTGTATAACACTCAGAATTGCTGGGTTTTTGGACTCTGCCCAGTGTCCGGTATTCTAGAAAGTAGGAAACTTGATGTGTTTCCGTCCTCAGATGAGGAGGGAAGACACCTATTCATTTGGGTCTCTTAGAAAGCGCTAACCTCAATTTCGACCTCCTTTTCTATCCTAGTTACACGCATGTGCGTGCTCTATCCCAATTTTTATTGCATGTGTTCTTATTATCTCCCGCCGAATTAGCCTGGTCTCAAGTGATTAAATAGCTGTGTGAGTCTATCTGGGGTTGTCCAGTGATTCGGGTTAGCTCTTTCTAAGGGACCCAACTGAGTAGGTATCTTCCTCCCTCACCTGAAGACGGAAACAGATCCCTTTTCCGAAACGTTGTGTTTTCTAGTTTCTACAATACCGGACCACGGACAAAGTCCAAAAACCAAATAATGCCGAGGATTACTTAAAATATTTTGAGCTTCCTCAGATGCACAATTATTACACTATCGACAAGAAAGCAATTGACCCTTTCGCCATTTACATTCCATAATTCCATCTCAAGTCTATACAGCAACATGGGAATTATGGGTCACTGGCCGCGAGATGGATGCAATGGACAATGCACGGATAACACAACTAGCTGCATGGAGCAGAGTCGTTCATGAGCTGCTAGCAGTCGCTAAGCTTGTCACGGAATTCACTGCTTTTATAGGAGCCGAAATTTCTTTACTGTATTCACAAGACACGTGCCGGGTCCTCTCCTAAGCCAGACGAATGCAATCCACAGCTTGTTTCTCAAAGATATACACGTATTTTAATACTGTACTTCCTTGTACACCCCAAGAAGTCTCAGGCTTACATTACTTCATTGTCTTAATAATATGTTGTGAAGGGTATATTCTGGTGTTATAATTAAAGCATTTGAGCTCTAGATCAGTAAGAGCCGCCCAGAAACTGCGCGATGAACCCTTCCCCTTGTTTCTCCCAACTCAAATCCTTACTTTCAGGAAATGAAGAGCCGATACATTGGCACACCGAACGGAGGAAATTGTGATATATTTTATGTATCTCTGGCTCGTTTCTTGTGTCTTCCAGCTCGGTGAAGATTTCACTGGCCTGCCCATGTTTGGATCGGAACACTAGACTCGAAGAAACAAGCGCTAGGAGCACGTGAGCTTCTTCGCAGAGCCGTAACCTACTCTAGCCGAGAGACTGGCATCACTCAACGAACATCACAACAGAAAGTGGGGCCGCGAGGGACCCAGCAAATGTTGGGTATCGAATGTACCGAAGGACAATAGGTCAGACAGAAAAGTGATTGGCTAAAAGCTGGAAGGCCGGAGTTTGATTCCTGGAACGGGCTAGGATATCTCTCTCCTCCGTCATGTGTACACCAGCTCTGGGCCCCAGCCAGGATATTAGAGAATACGTACCGAATGTACGGCGGCCGGAGTATGAAACCTGTAACTCATCCTCCCTCATTGCCGAGAATATGCGGAATTTAGCTCTCCTCTGCCATATACTTTCATGGCTCAGTTCTTGTGGGCAGGTTACGAAGCGCTCTGAAACCGAGGTCTGCAGTTTTATGTTCAGTTTGTTTGGAGAGCGATATTTTAAAGTTTCAGTCTTCTGACTAGCGATTTTGAAATATACTGAGGTTTCGTTGTCCTGACTGGTGATTGTACGTTGAGATTATGATGCAACGATATCCCATTCAGGGAAATGTGCCTGATATAAGGCCACGGAAGCGGTCTCCGTGAACTCGTGTCCGTGATCCTCCGGGACTAGTGACGGGATTTGCGCTAAGTTTCGTACTGGAGTCTGTATTAAAGATATTCGAGAAAATTTAATTTTGGTTCGTACTGGTCCAATATAATCCGCACACACTTTTTAAACTCTAAATGTAAGTTTATCGATTTTATAAGAAACCCCTTATGAAACAGAGAATGCAGGTTACTCGTGACTTAATTGTGATCCTGTTCTGTCCCCGCGTGTCATTACAACGGCACTTGCGGTAGGCTGGGCTGTACGTACCGGGCAGTCGCGCTGGACATCCGAGGATCCTGCATCCAGGCAGGACTGGTTCGGGTTGCTGAGACTTCTGGACGCAGCGGTTCCTGCTGGCTCCATTGCCACGAGGACTAGCAGGCACGTCGTGACGACACACAACAAAGCTGCTGTCCGCCGTTTACACGCGGCACCCTTCCTATCCTCAATTGTCTTCATCGCTGTTACCGCCCAGAACAGAACATCAATTTCTGGAGCTGCCTGTGCTCAATACCTCAATGAATGGTAAGCGTGAAGCATGAAGTTCATTCAAGTAACATTTAAATATTCAGGTTCGTATCTCATAGGAAACATATTACGTCTCTGCTACAGAGACCAACCGGTTAATGCTGTTTAGGGAAATAATCGCTGGTTATTGTGAGAACCATACGGAACACACAAATACACTGTGCGGGCAGAATGCAGTATATATAAATTCAGTTCGTACCTCACAGGAAACACACTACATCTCCGCTACAAAAACCAACCCGTTAATGCTGTTTAAGGAAATAATCGCCGTTTATTGTGATAATCATACGGAACACAAATACACTGCGTGGGCAGAATGCAGAGTTTAAATGTTAAAATATATGATACCTGTAGTTACCGCTGTGCTTCATAAGGCGAAGGAGAACTATTATTTTTGTACGGTGGAACTATTCCGCTGGTCTGTGTGCACTGGAGATTGAGGCATTAGGTCGGAACTGGAATGCGGACAATTGCCTCTCGTGAGCAGAATTTATACGTTTCAAGTGCATCGCTGGGTTCCTTCTGCACAGACACTAGTAAACTCTTAATTAAAATTAATATTCCAGAGTGCGTACATATGGCTCAATAATACTTAAGCACACAAACTTTATTGGAAACCGCGGTCGATTATGAGGCTGCTGCCATGTGTCTTCGCAGCTCTCAGCCAACAGATCGTATGCCGAAGATAATATATCTCGAACCCAGATAATAGCTACACTTTCAGAATCACTTGTCACTTGGGATAGACTGAGGCCTACTTATATGATGTGGAAATCTGCTCCTAATTTCTGCTGCACAATAACGAGAAATCTTGTAGTTTACCGTACCCAGATACATTCTTCCAATGTGGCCGATTTAATTCAAGGATGTATATCAATTTGGAAAAAAGAAATTATCTTGAAATGTTTGGTGACGGCAAGATAACTGTTATTTACTTATTCTAACGAATATTCGAGTTATCGAATCCATTATCACTGGCGTTTAATTAAAGAAGTGGAGATCTTGCAATGATCAGAAATTTGATTGCATTACAAATATCTCTCAAATTAAATATGAAAAAGAGTTAATCTTAAATGGACAGAAGGTAGCCTATATGCTGTGGACTTAAGAGCAATTTGCTCGTTCTGAAAGAGAACAAACTCCCACAATGTTTGTTGCTCGTGAGGCTTGGAACGACTCCAGTAAAACATTCAATAATTACGGCAGCTAAAATATTTGTGCTCAAGAGAAACGCATGCTAAAGTTCAGGACGAGTGCCAGAAACTTTCTGTAATCAACTCCGTGGCAACAAAAGCCATCTTTTGACATGAAGGTTCTCACGTCACTTGTCAACACTTTTCTCCGTGTCAATACGATGCAGTACAAGCCACAGTTCCATTTGGTGTTTCTTTCGATCTCGTAAACGTCGCTGACTGACCAGGACGCGGCACGGAGCGGGCGGCGCTCACGAACCTCACGAACACATGGTCGCCACTGGTGTATGGCGGACGATCGCTCACGCAAGCGGCGCATAGCAAACGAAGCGCCGGTTCTGTGCGGCCAAACTGCCTAATCGTACACTATCTCCGGTGCCGCAGGCATCTCCGTGAGCGATCGATTATGCAGAGATAATATTACGAACGGTACCAAGATAAGAAACTGGCCTCGCCATAGCTCAAGCGGTTAGTTGCTGGCTTCCCACCGCAGCGGCCCGGGTTCGATCCAGGGGTCTGGTCAAGTGGGATCTGTGGTGGACAAAGTGGCGCTGGGGCGGGTTTTCTCCGAGTACTTCGGGTTCCCCTGCCAATCTTCATTCAACCAAATCCTCCATCATCCTAATCACCCGGGGCAGGTACAATAGGCCAATCAGTGGCCGCCGTACCGAATGGACCCAATTGGACTCCACCCCCACTAAGCGAATTAAAAAGAAACAACAAGAGATATAACAAACTGGCGACCGTTTGTATTCGGGAAAGGACCATGAAGTCATACAGACCGTACAGGTATCTGAAATTCCCAGTCCGTGGTGACCGTGGAATCCACGTAAGGTAAGTTTGAACGGGAAATCTGATTCCCGTCATCTGTGTGTCAGTGTGTGTCCCACAAAATGAGGGTTTCATGCAACCGTCAGTACTAGTTCTAATAGTGACTCTCGGCACACAAATTTAGATGCGTTGATAAGGAAGGATCAACACACTAACTGAGCTGCACTACGTTCTCTATACGTTCCCTTCATACGTTTACGTTCTACGTCAACATTTGTGTTTTTTAAGCTACTAGCAGGCCTATATTTTTCCTTTGGCGCTGCAGCCCCAATTTGGGCCTTGGCCTACCTCCACGAGACTCTCCATTTCACTTCGATTTACTAGACCTTAGACATTCGGTAGGACTCCTTGGTCGGGTGATCAGCTAGTCGCAAGGCCTCTACCTGTACACAAACACAGAAAAACACACACAAATACCAAACATCCATGCCCTGAGTGGGATCCGAACCCACGATCCCGGCTTCCGAGCAAGAGAAGACAGTGCATGCCTTAGACCGCTCGGCTACCGTGACTGGCGTAGGGTCGTCGTGGTTTTCGGGCCAGGATTAGAAACTTGCCCTTCTGCCATAGCCAACATCTGAACTTGTTGCGGTCTGGCAGGGGATTCCGACGATGTCGCGCTGTTTGTCCTATGAAAACAATGGCTGACATTCACGCTGCATTGCTCTTGGTTACTTTGAACACATTTTCTAGTTTAATGTTCTCGTCTTACACACAAAGACGGGCTTAATATATCGACATATCTGTGTGTATGTTTATCAAATAATTTCTGAAGCAATGGAAGAATGTTCCCGAAACGGGGCAGAAAGATCGTCTCACTGGAATCCTTCAGTGCATTTTCTCTCCACTGTTTATGTGATTAAAGTAAGATGTGTTCCAATCTTAGAATTGGCCTGGTCAGAAGCAATTTTTAAAGGTAGCAGATTTCTGCTAATTGTGGGATTTTTATATGGCTTTGTGAATATAAACATCCGTCAAAATTTACCTTTTTGAGAATCACTTAATTTTAGAAAGTACCAGACAAGTGTTTTCTCTAATAATAATTCTTCTTTAATTGCAGCTTTGACGGGGGGAGGCTCCAATAAATGTCGTCAGTTGTGGTCTTGAGCTTTGCTTTAAGAATTTTGAAAAAATAGCCTAGCAACCCCATCAGAACTTGCCCAACAGAGATTTAAGATAAATCATATTCAAGTTAATGTAGCAGAGGTGACTCATAAACAGAGAGTTTGTGTGTTGGGCCCTCATGTGACGTCAGTAGAAGTGAAATTCATGTCGAGCGCATGTTAAACTACAAATAAAATTTTCAAGCGGTAAGCTAAGGCAAGCACAACCTATGCACCCAATGTCTATGATCTCCACCTTCTTACTCCTGTCAGTTCGCAACCGGGATAACTGACTATGTATTTCATTGAAAGGCTGCAGGTAACTGTACGAGAAAATTAAGTAGGGGTTTCCCTGAGATTGGAGGTATAGCTCCAAAAGTCCCAGTGCCTGCTGGATAGGGGATGGGTGGACCCCAGAGATGCTCTGGTTGCTGAGTAAAATCCCTTGTCCCTGTCGGGAATCGCATCAGGATATCTTGGCCATCCAGTTCGTAGCCCGTTTCTGTACGGCTGGGATATCTCGCCTCCAACAAACCGAAATAATATTCGTATATCATCAGTTCAGTCGCAATGTTTCGGTCTAGGAGATAAGGCACCGTCTGTTGTAACACGTGTGTCCGTCATGAGGTCAAGAGGAAGCAGATTTAGCATTTTATACCGTCTCTAATTTATGAAATTCCCTATCAGTTGACGTCATATAGGTGTGTGCATTGATCGATGAGATAATTGCAAAACGATGTTTGACTTTTGTTCTAGAATGCTGAAATAAATAAACGTTTTCCCATATAAATTGACACTTTAGATTGCTTTGCAGGCAAAACATAATACGAGACCTAAATATCGTTGTCTCGATATTTCTAAAGAAACCTCGACAATATTAGCTTACAGAACCAAATAGATCCATTTACAAATAAAAGTGTAGGACTTTTCTCTTCCATTTCTTTATACGAAAAATTCTATGTACAGTGCCACTGAGTATTTTTTTAATTCGCTTAGTGGGGGGTGAAGTCCAACTGGGTCCACTCGGCACGGCGGCCACTGATTGGCCTATTGTACCTGCCCCGGGTGATTATGATGATGGAGAATTTAGTGGAATGAAGATCGGCACGGGAAACCGAAGTACTCGGAGAAAACCAGCCCCAGCGCCACTTTGTCCACCACAAATCCCACTTGACCAGACCCAGGTTCAAACCCGGGCCGCCGCGGTGGGAAGCCAGCGACTAACCGCTTGAGCTATGGCGCGGCCGTGCCACTGAGTAAATCCCGATAGCTAATTTCTGAGTGTCTGAATGGTGTAACTAGTTTGCTTTAAGCAGGATACGTTTAGTAAGGAGTCAAGAACAAGTGAAGCCGCCCGACTCTGACAGGCAGCAAGCTGATACAGGCTGAGGGAAACCATGAAATTGCGAGTTTTGGACCTGCCGTGTGGCTGTCGCATAGCACTGCACCTTGTTTGCTGTAATTGGCCTCCATTCTCTGTAACAAATAACGGAAACATCTGATACGTGATCAGATCAAGTCTTGGATCCGCGGATAGGAAAAGGTGCGCATGCAGAGATGTGACACCCTCGTTGTAGGCTCGTTTACCTTGCCTTAATTGCATTGCCTCCCCGGGGTTCTCAGCGGAGTCGTACCTTCGATCGGTAATCCTTTACATCATGAAGTTCATCTGACTCTAATTTATTTAAACAGTGAGTTCGTACCTCACAGGAAACACATTACGTCTCCGCTACAAAGCCCAACCGGTTAATGCTGGTTAGGGAAATAATCGCTGTTTATTGTGAGAACCATACGGAACACATAAATACACTGTGTGGGCCGAATGCAGTATATATATAAATTCAGTCCGTACCTCACAGGAAACACATCACGTCTCCGCTAAAAAGCCCAACCGGTTAATGCTGTTTAGGGAAACAATCGCTGTTTATTGTGACAATCACACGGAACACATAAATGCACTCTGTATTAATGCAAGTGGCACATATATTTACCACTGGACTTTAAAGGGTTATTACAGATTCATTGGTTGGCACAGATATTTTTACGAGACAAAATATTTACGTTCTAAAACTTTCGATTATGGCACAAAAGAAAGAGTTAATTTACATGTGCAAATAAATTGGTGTGTTTAGTCAGTGCAGACAACCAGAATCCGTACGTTCCGACCAAGCAAAGGGACAGAAGGATCTGATGAGGCGCATGGATCTGTGAAAAGCCCCGTCCCAATTGCGGCCCGCCCTAACATTAGTGCGGCTGTACGTTCAGACTTCAACTGTAACGCCTCTCCCTGCCAACACTATTACCGCAGCCCCAGAGCTTCAGACCCAGTTGCAAGAATCTGTTAAATCTAGTCTGGACTTTCAGCGTTACAGTGGGTTCACCTTTCGGTCCAGGATCCCATCAGAGATGTACGAGTATTATGGAGTGTTACAAGAGGAGAGGACATTGTCAACAAGCAGTCTGATGAAACTGACTCTCCCTCGACTGATACATGTATGAGGGAGATAATGATCAAACATCTTCACAGATATACGGAGCATTGAGCCGTTGCAGGTTCTGCTGAATGCATAAAGGAGAGAGATATTTAACGCCAGCGTCTAAGTTTGCGCTATCGCACCCCTGTAGAATATGTCCCCCCACCGTGACAATTGGACAGCGACACACAGATACACAATGGCTTATCTGCATCGCAGTCCTTCAACGTGAATTTACTGTGGCGGCGTTGTTTTTTCATGACCCTGCAGAACTAGAGGTCACTGCCTTCTGTCTGTCTGCTGAAAGCGTCCTAAAGTAAAAGAACATCAGTCAAGAGTAGCCGGTATTTTCGGTACAAAATTTGAAGCGCTGGGAACTCAGAAATAAATAGTAGGGCTACTAAGCACTTGGCTCCGACGTTCAGTCATGTTCTAGCAAGAATAAGCGGGAATAAGGCTCCATGGAATCCAGATGAAATAAGATAAAAATAAAAAGATCTGAAAATTAGCTACTGATTTGTAGTTAGATTAGTTCAGTCAGTACAGAACTAGGCTAGGGGCACGATGAGAAGGGGAGAAGATTTTTCTTTTTTTCCACAGCGTGTAGACCGGCTGTGTGGCCCACGCAGCCTCCTGTCCTGTGTGTACCAGGGTCTCTTTCTCTGGGATTAAAACTGCCGCTATGAAACTTACCACTCATCTCCACCTATTTTCGAGGCGAAGAATGTGTGGGCTATACAATTACTCCTCCATAATACTTCATGGTGTGGCGCTTAATTAAATACAACAACAAATTTCCTCTACAGATTAAATTGGATAGTACATAAGGTTACAAATACTCAGGAATGAAAGTGAAGGGATACATGTCTACAAGGCACCAGTTCCTTCGATTTCATAATTTTGTGTTCCTTTAGGTATGGAACCCCCTAAAATAACGTAATACACGATTTTAAGTGTAATCCCCCCCGTACCATCTATGTCTGCCAGGAAAGATGAGGTTCTACATGTTGTTGCAGGTTCCTCTTGGACCACACGACAATAGCAGGAACTTAAACGTGTTTACAGCCTCCCTACACGTGCAGTAGGCTGTAAAATGTACCTGTTCAGTCAGGAAATAATCGCGAATTCGTTTGCCGCCTCCAGTTACATGTTCCGAAAGCACTTACATTAAATATTACCGACTTGCTCAGTGGCTACTTTTAGGTCGTGACCCCTTGGGTGCCGCAACCCACAGAATCAGAAATCGTGCCTTAGAGAGTTCCAAAATATAAACTTAATATCGCTTATGAGAAGACAGGCTAGAGCGTTTTTACTATTTTCTTTCCATTTCTGGATGTTATACCCAGAGTCCATGGTTTTCGGTCCGTCTGATGCTGTCTTAGTGACATATTGCGTAATTGGGAACTTCCTGTAACATCAGCGTTATAACGAAGACCAACAGCTCAATGCTGTTTAGAGAACAAATCCCTATTTATTGTGAGAATCGTACGGAACACATCAATACAGTGAGGGTGAAAAGTGAAAATTTTATTTGTGTTTAAACAAGTGGTATAGATAGTTACCTCCCTATTTACCGGGTTAAATTTACGTATGATGGTACTAAAACAATTGATTTTCAACCCAGAGCTTCATACGTCGTTATCGCAAAACTGTTTATAAACATAACCAACGAGGACCACATTTTCCGTTACTTAACAACACAGGACACAACACATGCACACATCGCACACCCCACACACCAATGAGAACAGAGACTACAAAGCAGATCGGGCCACTTCAATTCGGAAAGTATTCAAACTCTGTACCCAAAACAAACTCAGTGGCTTGTAGCCCGCAAGTGAACTATACCGACGGAGCGACCGCTGCTTGTCGGCGAAGTTAGTGCCAACTTTAGAGGATAGAGGTTGCCGCGTCAGCGCAACGGATTCCCACGGCCGTTAATCTCGGGTTTCTAGACCGGAGTCGTTACTTTTCCATTCAGTAGCTCCTCAGTTATCCTTACGAGGCTGAGTGGACCCGTTCCAGGCCCGCTACTTCTCAGAAAATTTGGTAGCCCCGGGAATCGAACCTGGGACCTCTTGATTTGTAGCCAGGAACTCCGACCACTAGACCATGGAGGCGATAGAGGCGTTTCGAGCTGTGTACCCACATCACATTAATTTGTATCGGCTACAGCAGACTGGAGGGTCACGGTACCCATTCCTGTAGAAGCATTCTCTTGTGTGGTCCAGCACTGCATTAACTTACTTCGCTTGCGGGAGAACCCAATTTAGTTCTCGCAGTCGCCACTCAAAAGGTCGATCCTCTCTCCAAACAAAGAACATCCATTTACAAATTAACGTAAAATTTCAGTAACACATCTCGCCCCAGGATCACCTTCCGATGTACCACAAACACTCGCTCAATATTTACAGCATTTACAAACTAGCATTTCAAGAAACTTTAGTTCTATCCAACAAACAGCCAATCAAGTCAACTTGGATTTACATAGGTAAATGTACAATGAGAAACTTCAAAATTTGCGCCCATCATCAAATGTCGTTATGGGGACGAAATCAAGGAGGACGAGAGGCGAGAACGTAGCACGAATGGGAGGGATGACGTTTGGTTTAGTCAACTTAAAAAGAAAAATATCCGTTGGTGGACCTAGGCAAGTATGAGAGTTCATTTCAAAATTGGTATTAAAGAATAGGGTGTGAAGGTATGGGGTGGATTAATTTATTTCAGAACAGGGAAAAACAGTGGGCTCTCGTGAACACGCTATTGGTTCTTCGGGTTCCGTATAATGCAAGGAATTACTTCACCACTTGAGTGACTATTATAATTTCTCAAAAACGATTCTGCTGCTTGCAGCTACACAGATCATGTCTACGATATTAAACAGTCAGTTCTGCTACACCATGTACGAGAAAGACTTCCTCAAAAATTTATTTCTACCTGACTAAAATGTTAACAAAAACAGTGGCCGTTTGTCCAAAACAGAATTTATTAAATGAATTTCTTGCTCAGTTTAACAGGGCTCAGCTCGAGAGATCGAGGGGCGTCGGTAGCTCTGTTAAAGGCAAGACTGACAGAGTAATTCATCAAACGTGAACGTGTTTTAAGACAGATTAAAATAAAACTGTTGAAGCAAGAATGTTTCTAGCATATTCACTTCAACCGTCAATATTCCAGACATTCAGAAGATCACGTTTAGTTTCAAAAATAAGTATAATCGAAGCATGTGAACTGACACTCATATGTATGTCAAAACCTCACTTCAACACCTCAGCTCTCTTCGAGGGCAGGCAAAGGAATTGCTGTAGGAATCCATAAATATTTGATAATTTGTAAAAGAATTCTCATGTGAATGAAATCACTCATGAAAGTTCCTAGAAGTCTGACTGCGCATGCACAGGACATTCAGCCGCGGCCGACGAATTACTTCCCCTTTCCCCAGTAAAACTGCTCAACTTTCTCAGAAAGTCGTCATAAAAAATAACGCCACATTTTCTGACACTGCGGCAAATGCTGCCATTTGTGTCTCAATTCTTAAATCAAGAGTGAACGAGCAGCAATACAAATGTGCGGGTCTTCCGGTCACTACAATTACAGTGTCCTGCCAGCGTTGGGACTGTACAATTAGACAACAGCACAGCTCATAATTATGCTTACATTGTTGCATAAAATATTTAGATGTTTGCAATTGTTGGTGAAATGTGTCGCTGGGTTAGCCTCTCCTGTCACCGTGGCACTGATGCCCATGTAGAAGCGTCAAGTATTTCATGAAAACAAATGCAGAAGAACGAAAATTCACGACTTCAATTTCCCCGTCCACCCGCGTGCCACTAACTCAATATCACTGGCCCGAAAAATTGTGAGATGAATGATGCAGTGAGCTTCACTGGACCCCACGTAACTTGGTCAGTGAAGGAAGAATTTCCCTGTAACATTCGAGCGAAGTCTGCAAGATGGGTCACATGAACGGAAACGCACTTCAAAGACTGCGGGTGCCACTGTCTCACAAACATTGTTGCTTTCCACAGAAACTGCAGCCCTCATGTAAAGCAAACGTTGGTATTTCATAGCAATCAGTCTCAGGGAACGACACACAGACAAACAATGGAACCCTCTGAAGCTAGAGATTCACCAAAATAACATCACAAATTCAGTTCCTACCTCACACGAAACACACTGTATCTCCATTACAAAAACCAACTTGTTAATGCTGTTTGCGTAACAACTGTTTATTCATAGAATCACACGAGTACTAAACACATACACTGTGTGGGTAAAATACATAAATTCTAGGTGTTAAAGCAGGTGGTATATATAGTTACCACTGTCTTAAAGTGCCAATAATGTCGAACTATAGTTTCATGTTCACTTTTAAACGATATGCTGTATGCGTGGCAAAAGAGGGGCTTTTTGTGTGTTTCCTGTAACTTATTTATGTACAGCAGTGTCCTTGTTGTCGAAAGTAATTCCAACGAAATTCAGGTCTGGAATTAATTCTGGGAGAGAATTTTTTCTGAATGCATCTTGACTTCATATGTACCCTTTTAATGATTATACGTACTCGCGTCCTAAATGCGCCCGAAATAATTCAAACACCTCTATCTGGATTCCCACTTTAAGTGGCGTCTTCAGTCTTGGTCTAATGCTTTATTTTAGGACAGGTCGCCAACGCCAACGTACAGCATTTTCCCCGTGTTGCTCTCTCTCGTGCTTCATGTTATGATAATACCTGTTCAAGCAGCTAATTAATTGGGCTGGGTGGGATGGGTTCTAGGATTTCATCAGATACAAACATTGGAATAGCAAGAAAAGTTATGAAGAGCGGGGCCGTTAAGTCTGGTAGAAGTTCACCAACGTTTGGGAGGAACGTACACTCTCCATCTTCATGGTAGAAGGGCAAGTCATGCAAGCTCTCAGCAAGATTCTCTATGTTTCTCCAAAACGTCGGTAAACTTTTAAAAGACTACACGGCGTCACATAACCTAAGCTAATATTGTTCCTAGTCACAGCAGTAAGAATGTCAAATCCAATGCTGCAATAGCAGTTCTGCCCAGCAGACAGCCATTGTCACGCATCTCATCCATGGCTGGGGAGATGTTGGGGGAGCCTCAAACCAAACAGCAGCACACAATGCCACAGCTAATGCATGCCAATATTTTGGACTCGGGGTCCATGCATGATTTTATATTGCAAGAGTTAAGGCAGAATCTGGAGTGGGGTATTATCTTCTGTTGAACTTGCAGCTTCATCTATCTTGTGTGCGAGACAGGATTTTCAGGCACACTTCATCTGTTTAAGACTACTTTTATTATTGCTCTAGACCAGCCGTGTCAAACATGCGGCCCCTCAACTTTTAGAGCTAACTGATATTAAAATTTTAGTAGAAATATTTTTTGTAAAGACAATTTTCCAACAGACCAGAAGACAAGAAGTCTCACGCAGACATAAATTAGCAGGCCGCAGGAAATTCAATGTTTTGCTATTTCTAACATAATTTATTGTGTAATCTCTTTTTACATATTGAAAAGTTGTTTGATACTGTCAAAAATGGCATTCTCTTGCTTTCTAAAACTGTAAGATATGTGACTTTAGGTAATTATATTGAAATTATTCCTAAATAATAAATAGAATTAAATTTCCTTGTATCAAAATCTAATGTATATTTCTATTTTGAAGTGTGGCCCTGGGCTATTATTTATAGGGCTGAGGTGGTCCTCTGTACAAGTTGAGTTTGAAATGCCTGCTCTAGACTATTCAAAACACACGAATTATCTTTTTTAAATACTTGATATCTGTATTATCATTATTATTACTTGGCACATTTTTCTATTTTCTCCAATCTTCATTTTCACCAAAATAATCTGGGGGGGAGATATGCCTATGTAATGTTACTCACATTTGACAAAAACCAGCATTCCTTGTTAATGGTAGTTTACTTGGTGGCATCAGTCTAAGGCTGGGGCCACACTAGCGCACAAAATGCGTCCATTGTAACAAAGTCGTGATGTATGTTGTAGAAATAAACAAGAGAGGTGAATGCTACGCTTTCTTCTGGCTCCATTGCAGACAAAATACTACGCACCGCATTCTGCAACTGTGTGGTGTCCTCAGCAACGTTGGTCATAAAGTACGTTTGTTGCAACGGACGTACTTCGTGCGCTTGTGTGGCCCCAGCCTAAGTAGTATTTTGGATGACAGCAAATAATGAATTGGAAAGGATATGGCAGGAAGCGGTCATTGCTTGTATTATTCCAGCAATTTTCCTTATTATTTTCTTACTCACCATGTCAAAATATATTCAGCAGAAGCTGTACATGTTAATGAAATCTACTGTCTGTGTCACACAAACTTTTGTGGCAACAGAAACAATGCTTAAGTTGTCAGATAATTTCAAAGCTTACTTCCATTACAATGTTTGTCAGTTTTCTGACACAATAAGCTGAGTGACCCACAAATTCGTTGCAATGCCTCTGTGTTACTGCCAGTACCAACCCTTCCTTTATCACACTTGGACTATTAATTATATAAGACGTGCATTACATTAAGTACGATTGTCTTTAATTAAAGTCTGAAGATTTGTTCACTTTTTTACACATAGTAATTATGTTTTACATTCTTCTCATTCTTAGTTTATTAAGACACAATATTATTGGCAATGATGAATTAAGGTTCTGAAATGTGTATTTTTTAATCAGTGACTTCAGTGTAATATAAGCTGTCTGGTTTTAATTCTTATTAATTGATAACAACAGCCATGATATGTGTAAGGACACTCTGTACCAGTTGGATAGTAGAATATAAACTCTGCAGAGCTCTGGTTGCTACCTGTTTCATTCTGGTTTCTTGTTTAGCTTATTCTTTGACCCTAAAGATGGAGGGAACATGTTCCTTTGAAATGTCACATGACTTTTAATGGACTACATGGTGTTATATCCTAGAAGGCAGAACTCTTTTCAGAAATGTGCCGTAGCACAATGTTCAGACTGACTTGTCAAATGGTAAACAAGTTCAGAGGGAACACAGACACTGGCACAGACTGTTTTCTTACAGGATAAGGAAAGTTGACTGAAACTGAAGTAGTGAACACAATACAGAACTATTTCAGTGCAGCTTCTGTTGTAATAATGAACAAGACATTACACACAAAAACATAAAAATGTACATTCAACTACATAACCATAAACCTCCACTCTCAATGGAATATAGAAGCATTCTCTTCTAAAACAATTATTTCTTGCTTTTACTACAGGCAGATATTTTGTAGCAGCCCACACAGGAGCCATGCCAGGTCCCTTGCAACATATTCATTTCTTACCTTTTATCAACAGCACAACAGTTAACTAACAGAGCTCTTATGGAACATACATACAGTGTAACAGAGACTTGTTGCTGCAAAAACACTATATAATTTTAGGAATTATCTCTGAAGGAAGTAGAATGAAAATTTTTAATCTGTAAACTTAATGCAACCACATGCATTTTAAATAAATAGCATATAAGCATCTTTTACATGATGGGTATACAGTGGAACCTGGCTTAATGAGCATAATTCGTTCCAGAATCTTACTCGTAATGCGAAACAATTTTTCCCATATAAATTAATGTAAAATACGATAATGCGTTCCATGCCGAAAAAATACTCAAAAAATTTGATGCATAACGTTTATTCAAAGAAAATTATATATACATTGTTAAGGAGCGTGAATCATCTTCATCTTTTCTTCTATGCGGAATTAAGCAACCTGGAATGCGAATTTGATTTGCAGGGGGGGGGAATCGAAATAATTAGTTTATTATTTATGATACATATCTAATTCTTTTTTACTAGAAAGCTGTCTAGAGACATTTGTTTTTGCTGACGCTTCAAAATTTGGTGAAAATGCAACACAGCTTTATCATTAAATAAATTTGTAGTGCGCATAGGCACTGCCTTATTGAGGTGATGCTTCTCAGTGTACGATGCAACAGTTTCCCATGCTTTCAGCATTTCTCTTATTGCGCCAGAAGATTGTTGCTTTGGTGTTACCTCCTCCTCCTCCTCCTCTGACAAACTCCCCTCCACAACATCTTGCTGTGAAACACAATGCAACTCCATAAGCTCTTTGGTGGTCAGCTCTTGGCTGTGCCCTTCCACAAGCTCATCGATATCATTGTTATCCACCTCCAGCCCCATGATCTTGGCCAAAGACACAATCTTGTTGACTACAGGCTCCACAGGTACTATCTCAAACCCCTCAAAGTCACATTCGACAACGCTCTCCGGCCACAGTT
>NW_019720704.1:485953-492552 GCF_002891405.2 Cryptotermes secundus
AGAAGAGACCCGTCTTGTCACAATTAAAAACCTGTTGCGGCAGGTAACCCTCAGAATCTACGAGCTTCTTGAAGTCGCCGATGAAGTTCTCTGCTGCCTTTCTGTTGGAGCTTGCTGCTTCACTGTGCCTTACAATGCTGTGGATGCCAGTTCTTCTCTTAAATTTCTCGAACAACCCACAGCTTCCCTTCAATGCTTCTTCTTCGGCCGTTGATGATCCTGGTGCCTTCTTAACAAGGTCGGCAAAAATCACTTTCGCCTTCTCACAAGTGATGTTCTTGTTAATAGTGTTGCCTTGCAATTGCTTTTTGTTTATCCATATGAGGAGCAACCTTTCAATATCATCGAGAATATGTAACCTTTGCGTAGATATTCTTGTCACTCCCTTTGAAGCATCTATCTCCTTAATCTTGTCCTTGTTCTTGAGCATAGTGCAAATCGTTGATGCAGACCGACTGTATGTGCATGCTAGCTCAGCCACGCTCACACCTCGTTCTTGCTTTTCAATGATTTTACGTTTCATTTCTATGGTTATTTTTATTCTCTTATGGCTGTCTTTTTGCGGCTTCTTCTTTGGGGACATTTTTGCAAGGGTTATTAAACTTTGCACAAAAAAATTCACAAATAATATGTCTGAACACAAGTTTGGAAAAATGTGTGATCACAAGCGACAGTAAGATGCTAGCGGAACGAGTGCTAAACACAGACTAATGTAGCAATGCACAATCCGGGACTTCCCGTCTCGTCACTTGTTATTCGAAATGTCGCTCGTTAAGCGAGGTTCCACTGTATTTATAATGGTAACATTGGTAGCAATGTGATATGATAGTAATTTATTTACATTTAGTTATTCAATACTTAATGACAGTATGCAGTTCAGACTATACAGTGTTAAATGGCAAGATGATTTGTAAATAACGAATTGGAAAGGATGTGGAAGGAATCGGTACTAGCTTATTAATTTGAGATGTTATCCCAGAATTTTGCCTGAAAGAATTGTGGAAAAAACAAGAAAAATTCCAGCCAGGACAGCCAATCTCTGAAGATGGCAGGGGTGTTAATGACTTGACCATGTGCTTGGTTATGATAATGGTCATGTGGCACAATCTGAAACTTACGACTAGGTGAAACAGAACAGGAAATCACACAACGCAAATAATGATATGAAAAGGAATATACCAGTTCTGTTTCAGACGAACAACTCTGAAAGAATGGTCCATCAAGATGAATCATGAGCAGCAGAGCAGCCACAGCTGGTCACTGTAGCCGAGCAGTCTAAAGGAATTTACTGTCTTCGCTCGCTCGGAAGCTGGGATTGTGGGTTCGAATCCCACACAAGACATGGATGTTTCGTGTGTTTATTCTCTGTTTAGGTAGAGGCCTTGAGACAAGCTGATCACCTATCTAAGAAGTCCTACTGTCTGTAAAAATGATCATGAAACTGAGAAATCAGCACTCTGCTCAAAAGTGGGAGCAAGAGCAGGGGGAAAAAAAAAGGAGCAACGACACATAACCTAGAATGGTTTTTCTGCTTTCCATCAGAAAGTCAATGCAGGCACCACAGCTAATTGCCTGCACCATTCTGCAGGCAACGCAATGCCTTGATGAAGGTTTGGTGGTGTGTGCGATGCAGTATGTGTGTGGGTCAGACTGGAGGAAAGGACCTTCCTGTAGACAGCAGACTTCACAACTCTGCCTCTGTGAAATGGGTACAACTTATACAGTGTATTTTCTTGACTATTAGCTGTCCCTCTTTTCTATAAAAGAAATTTGGAGGAAAAATAATCGTATTCTTTATTCATACAAAATTATTCTGAACTCATCACCACTGCTAACTGAACCACCCTCCTTTTACGTTCAACTTTCACAAAGCTCTTATTACTGGCGTCAGATTGCTACGTGTGCCCAATGGTCTGTCTCTTCCAAACACTTGATAAGCATTAATTTAAAACTGACATCACATTCAGTTTGTGAGAATGCAGAAATGTGTGCAGCATGCATCCCTTTTGATTCCAAGTTCATGCCACATGGTCAAGTTCTGTATCATAAGTACTGAAACACTGACAAAACTTTAAAATGAATACAATGACATACATGTACCCATTCAATATTGGTGTACTGAAGACAAAGGACCATGAACATTTATAAACTAGGAAGCATCAGCCCACTGACCTCATGTGTCCACAGTCTACTGACACAAGATATTTTGCAAACTACCATTCTGTTTGCTTGAATAGAGGCAATCATGATAATAATTTGGAACTCCACCTGATACGTGGTGCGTTCAAGTTCTAAGGTCTTCGATTTTTTCCCACACAATAATCATACAAAAAATTTGAAACTTCTGTCACTTTTCAACGTAATCTCCCTGCAGCCATACACATTTTTCACATCAACGCCATGATTCCATGGCCGCTGCGAATGCTTCTGTAGGAGTCTGTTTTGACAACTGGAAAATCACTGATGCAATAGCAGCATGACTGGTGAATGTGTGACCACGGAGAGTGTCTTTCATCATTGGGAAAAGCCAAAAATCTCTAGGAGCCAGGTCAGGTGAGTAGGGAACATAAGAAACCACTTCAAGGTTGTTTTCATGAAGAAACTTCTGCGTCGCGTACACCCGATGCACTGCTGGTGCATTGTCCTGGTGAAAGAGCACATGTGCAGCCCTTTCCGGCCGTTTTTCTCGCAGTGCTGGAAGGAGCTTGTTCTTCAAAACATTTTGGTAGGAGGTACCTGTCACCGCAGTGCCCTTTGGAAGGCAATGAGTAAGGATTATGCCATTGCTGTCCCAAAACATGGCCACCATCATTTTTTCAGCACTGGCACTTACCCGAAATTTTTTTGGTGGCGGTGAGTCTGTGTGGTTCCATTGAGCTGACTGGCGCTTTGTTTCAGGATTGAAAAATAGCATCCATGTCTCATCTACTGTCACAATTGATGAGAAGAAAGTCCCATTCATGCCTTCATCATGTGTCAACATCGCCTGGCAAACTGCCATGCGCGCAGCCTTGTGGTCATCTGCCAGCATTCATGGCACCCACCTGGAGGACACTTTCTGCATTTGCAGGTCTTCATGCAGGATTGTGTGCACAGATCCCATGGAAGTGCCAACTTTGGAGACGATATTTCCACACTCTATCGGTGATCCTCTAAAACAACTTTCTCAACTCGCTCGACCATGTTGTCAGACCGGCTGGTGCGAGGCCGAGATTGTTTTGGTTCATTGTCACACGATGTTCGGCCTTCTTTGAACTGTTGCACCCACGAATGCACATTTTTCACATCCATGACACCATCACCACATGTCTCACTCAACTGGCGATGAATTTCAATGGGTGTCGCACCACGCAAGTGGAGAAAACGAATGATTACTCGCTGTTCTTGTAATGAAAACGTTGCCATTTTAGGTATCAAAAACACTCCTCACTGTCACCGCCACCACTACAGTTCTGTGTGCTGCACAGTGCTGCCATCTCTGTCATGCATTTACAAAGAGTGCACATGTATTTTAAACTAAACCGCATGTGTCTATCTGCTACCAGTCCAGAGAAAAAAAATCAGAGACCTTAGAACTTGAACGCCCCTTTGTACATGTCTTATTATAAGAAGTACATCAAAAGCAGAGGCCACTGGCTGAAACATAACTACATATGCAGATTTTGAGGTATGCCAAAGTTGCCAAATATGTATTTCCCCCAAATCATTGAACTGGATTTGACCTTGTATCTTCTGTTCACTTGCAAATACGACACCCACCCCTGCATTGTTTGTTAAAAGAAAAAAAAAAAATCCTCACCTTACGGATGGAGATATATGGTCGCTGACATTCACCTCCTTCAAAGGTTGTGTGAATTGGGAACAAACGTACTGGGCACAAGTGGTCAAACAGGAAACTAACATGGTGAGCATTCAGTGGCAATGTGCAGCTGCAGCAACCCATTTCACTCTTGATGGGAGGAAACTTGACAATTCCATCTCCAATAGTGGGCTAAATGAAGGGTAAGAATGAAAACACACACACCTGTTCTGAATTCCTATGATGTGTGTAAGGTAATATCATAGAAATATCAAGTACAATATTCAGTCACGTAAATAGTGTATATGATTGCAGTACTAGTGTGACTGTCTGCTAGTCACCCAGAGGAAGAACTGAAAGGACAAGGGAGTCAAAGGATGGGTTAAAATTAATATCTTCCAGAAAAAAAGACTAGAATGCTCTAGAGTTATATTTCACATCCAGTTCCTTGTTTCTTGATTGCATCTGTTCTCTAGTATAGTAAAACTTGTACACAATGCACTCAGACATTGGTTCACAACTTAAAGGGACAAAACCACTTCAGTTTGTCAGCCGGTGGAATATCTTCATGAAGAAAACTGCAGTCTGTCTTCCTGCTGCAGTACCGGCCATACCGACAAGGCTGCAAGCAGAACAAAACTGCCTAACAGATATTCGTATTCATATGATCATACACGAATATAACACTTTAATGAAAGATTCTGAATTGAATGATAGCAAACATTCTGTGGATTTAACCAGCTCTCACTCTGTTTCCTTGTGAATATAATTTAGATTTGTTACTTTTGTTCCCAAAGGATGTATGAGCTACCCTCACACCACAGTTGCTGAAACAGACACTGTTACCTTAGGATGCAAGAAGCGACAGTGTGTGTTGCTGCACTTTGGGAAGAACCTGCACACCTGCTGTGGGGGTCTGCCTGCTGATGCTGCAAGCCTTGGAACTGAAACACGGTGACACAGCAATCTTAAGATCAAACAAACTCAATAACGAAATACTTCTGACATAAGCTCTTCATAGTACAATGTAATGATGCAATGAATTTACAGAGATAATGTGCTGACTGACACTGTGTTTAAAAGTGTTGCTAGCAACGCTGTTGGGAGTTGTTTACGGCTGGGTAGTAACCACTGTATTCCTTGTTATGTCACCGCGGCAATGGTTGCCTGGCGCAGCCGCTCCTCTGCCACGTCACCGTGGGGGGAGGGGGGCGCCCACCGATTGTTGCATACTGGTGGAAGGAGTGGGGATATGTGACGTCACTCGCGAGACCACAGAGCTCACGCGACCCCTTCTTCCTGTTGCGCCATCCATGTCACAATACAATAAGCCACTAGAGCAGCCCTGTCCAACGTGGCGCCCGTGATATATTTTTCTGGCGCCCTCCGTAAGCACATATAATTGACCCGATTTTTATTATTAATTCAAATTGTAAGCCAAGACATTTTTGAACGTCTGAGTACCGTTAAATATTTTCACAAAATTTCCTTGAAGCATGGTACAGTATTAAACATTCTTTAAAAATGTATGCCTATTTCTTATCTCCCTTGCTAACAACACCAGTCTTAATTCTTTTTTCACTAGAGAAAGCGTCATCCTCAAGATCAGGTAATTTTCCGTAGCGGTATTTTTACACCCCTCAAACAGCCGCAAGTCCCCAATGAATCGGCTTTCATGGATTTCGGATTTATGGTCAGAGTACCATAAAATTTTCTGTGCTCAGCAGGGCAAACATATTCACTGGCACGAACATGACTATGGGGCCCAGCTTACTGTAATTTCCCCAATTTCTAAACTCATCAGCAATATGAATCAAAGTGACTTTAATCCCAACAAAGCGATGCCGCAAACAATAAGAACATGACTATGGGGCCCAGCTTACCACAGTTTCCCCAATTTCTGAACTAATTGGCAATATGAATCAAAGTTACTTTAATCCCAACAAAGTGATGCCACAAACAATAAGAGGTTATTAAGAGGGCCGTACACTAATGGAAATTGGTAGCAGCTATATTTCCAAGTTCGCTTTCTTCAGCCAAACATTCAGTATTACTTGCGAGTTTGTGACGACCATAGTTCAGTTGTTATGTGTTGTGACAAGTAGGACATTCAACTAGTTACACAGATGTCAGTGTATTTTAGTTATTGTTCTTCAAATTACTGAGCAAATAATTAGTACTATTTTATATAGCTATTCTTGATATGGCTGAAAGACAAAGAAGTTATAGTTTTAACAGTGAATGGGAGGAGCAGTATTGTTTTATTGAATACAGAGGAAAACCTGTGTGTTTACCGTGTAATAGTAGCGTGTCTGTTCCTAAAAAAAGTGATGTAGAGCGACATTTTTTGACTAACCACAATAACTTCAACAGTGAATTTCCTGTGAAATCTGAACTAAGAAAACAAAAGGTGAAAGACCTAAAATCTAAATTAACCTTGCAACAACGTGTATTTACAAAGCATATCCAGCAAAGCAGTAATGTAACAATAGCTTCTTATAAAATCTGTCATGTGCTAGCTAAAAGGAAAAAACCTTTCAGTGATGGGGAAATAGTTAAAGAAGCCATGACCAATGCTGGCGAGTCTCTGTTCGATGGTCACAAAGATAAATCTGCACTTATGACTTCTATCAAAGGACTTCAGTTGTCTCACAAAACTGTTGCTAGACGAGTCGAACAGATTTCTGATAATCTGGAATCTCAAATACATCAGGATTTGCAATCGTGTGAATATTTTTCACTCCAGCTTGATGAAAGCACTGATATGTCAGATGTTGCACAATTATGTGTATTTGTTAGA
>NW_019720704.1:492611-493035 GCF_002891405.2 Cryptotermes secundus
CTTGAACGTACTAGGGGAGAAGACATATTTAATGTGTTCCTTAAATTTGTGAAAGAATGTAACTTACCACTTTCTAAACTTGTTGCTATAACTACAGATGGGGCGCCTTCAATTACTGGTAGGAACAATGGGTTTCTTGCTCTTTGTGCTAAGGATGAATCATTTCCCAGTGTTCTTTCTTATCACTGCATTATCCACCAGGAAGCTTTATGAGCAAAGGTTTTGAAGTTCGACCATGTTATGGATGTAGTGACTCGTGTAGTAAATTATAACAGATCGTCTTCTACTCATCATCAATTGTTCAGAAATCTTTTGAATGTGTTGGACACTGAGCATGGTGACATAAGGTAGCTTAGTAGGGAGAAAACACTGGAACGATTTTGCTGTCTTCTGGATGAGGTCAGGGACTTTCTGAAATCATCCC
>NW_019720704.1:493667-536985 GCF_002891405.2 Cryptotermes secundus
TATTATTATTATTATTATTATTATTAGTAGTAGTAGTAGTATAAGTAGTAGAAATAGTAGTATTAAGTAGTAGTAGTAGTAGTAGTATAAGTAGTAGAAATAGTAGTATTAAGTAGTAGTAGTAGTAGGAGTAGTAGTAGTAGTAGTAGCAGTAGTAGTAGTAGTGTGGTGGCGCCCGCACCTCCATAGAGTGAATGTGCCCCAAGTACATAAGAATGTTGGACAGCACTGCACTAGAGCAATAAAAAAACTTGCTGGGTAGCATTAAAAAATCCTTGGTATTTTGGAATCATCAACAGAAATTCCTGAAACTGAGGTATCGGCAAGTATAGTCATCTCATACATGATCGTCATCCTTGGGAATTTCCATTATCAGTTCACTTCAATCACCTAACACTTGGTGAAATAAAAAAATGCATATAAACTCATTTTATAATTTAACCACTCCTGTGAGGTTAGATCTGCATAATGAGGAAAGTAAAAATCATAGTTTCTACCACACATTATTAGGATGATAAAATCAAAAGGACATGATGGGCAAGTCATGCAGTATGTATGAATGCAATGAGAAATTTAAGTAAAATATTAGCGTGAAAACCTGATGGAAAGAGACCATTTTGGAAACCTAGAGACATGAGGGTAACACAGGGTGCCTGGATGTGGTGAGAATACAGTCCAGTGTCAGGCTGCTGTGAAAATGGTAATGAAATTGTGGGTTTAAAAAATGCTGGGAAACTTGTTGAGCAGGTAAGCAGTTATCAACTTCTGAAGATGGAGTTCACTGTCATGCCATGTTAACCTTACTTTCCAAAGCATAAGACCACAGATTACCTGCAGGAGAGGCGCTGCTCACATTACGAGGACTAGCATGTGTGAAAGGACAGTCTCTTCGTGTACATGAAGCATCAAACTTGCAGTTTGGATGGATGTACAAGCATTTGTCACCAAATTTGCAATTAGGAAAAGATCTAAAAACAGACAAATAAGGAAACATAAATCATCACACAACACAGACAACAGCAAAAGCAGCTTTCTTCCTGCAATCACATTTTGGAATTTCTGACATCTGAAATTTTGTTAAGGATACTTCTCCCAGGCACAATCATACAAATTTATAAGATCCATAAATTATTCACATATTTACTGAATATGTTGAAGGAAGAGACAAATCTCAACATCATGTATGAACACTCACTTGCAAGGAACAGTTGGGTGCGAGTAACTGCACTTGTCTCCTGACCTACAGGCTGGCCAATATTTGCATCTCTCACTTATCTTCTGCTTCACACCACCTATGGAAATGAGAAGCCTGTGTTCACAACATGCAATACTCTCAAGACAAGAAAGTGTGCATGGGCAGTTCAGGCATCAAAGTGTTTGCCGAATTTAGCCCCAGTTCATTCAAAGAGAGGAAGAACAGCAACTGTCAGCTTAAGCAGGGACTGCACTTTTCCAGGGGGAGGGGGTTGTTTTCATTGGTACTTGGGCTCCTGAAGGGCAAGGAAATAATAAGGGGGAGATGGATGTACTGTGCATCCAGTGAGATGTACGTGAGACTCCATTTTCATGAAATTTAATACTATCACTATTTTCAAGCTTATGATGCAATTTAAAATGGTCTGTACTGGAATATTACTTTATGTGAAACCCCACATTAGGACTCCATACAAATTTGATTTAAAAACTTTAGATTTTACAGCCAATTGTATATTATTTATATTGTATGTATATATTTTAACTTTTAGAACATGTACTGTAATAGTGGCTTCTAACTGTATTGATGTAAAAGGTGTTCCTCTGAAGATGGTCTCTGAAGACCACAGAAACATGTAAGGGCGTGAATAATTGAAATAAGACAATCTTAACCAGTCACACTGAATGGAACTATTTAGCTTTTTCACTTCAAACAAATGTTAATCTCTTTCTCTCTCACACACACACACACACACACACACATTACAGTGACATGTCATACTAAGACTCACTTTCAGACCATGTAAGGAACTTAAATCTATATCTCAGTGCATCAAAAAATGTTCCCGACAAAATATGTCAAACTGAATTATGGGCATATGGTTTTAGGCGATCACAGTGGTGAGTATGAAGATACTGTGTAATTTGGTAAATAGGCAATAATGTTTCAAAGGAATCTACTACCTCCAACTTCAGGATGGCAGATGTGTGAAGACACATGCAGCAGATTCCTAAAAAATGGCATCCATTTACCAAACATACCAAAATATATAGCTACAAATTCCTGAAGACGGTTATCTTCAATTAGGTAAGTTATACACATTTATGTGGTATGAGAAACATCTTCACAAAATGGTCATCAGTATCCTGCTCCAATTTCCCTTGTCCTTCCAAGTGGGTACATTCCTAGAGGTTTCCTCAGGAATATTCCACATGCATACTTCATCTACTTGTCCAGCCCACTGTTTCACTAGCCTTCTTCTTCAGTGTTCTATAGATTGTGATTCATATCCATCTCCATGCCCCTACAGGACCATATTACATTACATTCCATTCCATGGATCCAAAGTTAGTCAGAATGACTGTAGGATGTGGAATATGTCATATAAATACAAAACATATGCAGAGACCCAATGGAGTTCTCACACAAGAGAAACCAAGAGTACACAGTGACTACACACAGGGCTATTTAAAGATACATTGGTTATTTTCTAGACAATAGGTATTCATCAACAGAGTAGAATGAATGTTTATTTAAGTATCGTTTCAGCGCTATTTTAAATCATGCCTTTTAATTCATAAGACCTTTGAAATCAGATGGCAGGTTATTAAAAATGTTGATCCCAGCATAAAATGCACTTTTCTGAAAGCACGAGAGATTAGCAATTGGTTTATGAAGACAGTGTTTGTGTCTTGTGTTAACACTGTGTACATCCGCATTTGTCTGAAAATGTTCTTTGTTATTTGTAATGAAGTTTATTAATGAATATATATATTCACAAGGCAAAGTTAAGATCTGTCGTCTCTTAAATAGATCTCTATGCGATTTGACACCCATCATGATTCTAACAATTTTCTTTTGCAATTTAAATACTTTTTAATGTCAGATGAATTACACCCAGAAAATTACTCCATACTTCATTAAAGAGTGAAAATAAGCAAAACAGATTGATTTGAGAGTGTCAATGTTACCAATATGTAACATGAATCTAACTGCATAACATGCTCTACTTAACTTTGGAATCAACTGATCAATATGGTTTTTCCAGTTTAAGTGATTATCAATTTGCAAGCCAAGGAAATTTGTTTTTACTCCCTCTTCAATATATTTAACATTATCTTCTATGTTTAACCGATAGTGTGGTGAGTTTTTGTTATACATTTTATTACATTTGTTTTTCTAGGTTCAGGGACAGCTTGTTTGCAGAAAACCATTTACTCATTTGTGAAAGAACCTTGCTTGATAACATGCAGAAATCATCTAATTTTTTACCAGAAATTATAACACTAGTGTCATCTGCAAATATTATAGGTATTGACGAGGTCCTTAGTGTAGGGGGGAGGTTTTTATATAAATTATGAAAAGCAAAGGCCCCAAAATTGACCCTTGCGGAACTCCATGTTTTATTATTCCCCAGTTTCAGTAGGTATTTTGGATTGAATTTGATGATTTCATTTCAATCTTTTGTTTTCTATCTGTTAGGTAGGATCTGAACTAACCTAACGTTGTTCCTTGAATGAAAAAAAAAAAAACACGTAATTTAGTTACTAAAATTTCATGATTTACACAGTCAAAAGCCTTTGCCCAGTCACAGAATATTCCACCAACATGCATTTTTTGCTTAATAGATTTCAACACACCATCTGTTAACTTAAAGGCTGCATTTTCAATGGAAATTCCTTTCCTAAAGCCAAACTGTTCTGGGACTAGTATATTGTTACTCTGAAAATAATGGCTTAACCTACTGTGCATAACTTTTTCAAGTACTATAGAGAACGTACAATAGTTAGCAGTGAAATTGGCCTGTAGTTTGATATACTAGTCTTGTCCCCTTTTTTATGTAGTGGTCTTACTACTGAAATCTTAAAGACGATCAGGAAATATTCCTGTTAATAGTGAGTGATTACAGATGTGTTAATGGACTACTGATTAGAGATGCACAAACTTTTCAGTGATTGGAATGGTTTTAAAACCAGGGAATTTTCTAGGAAATGCCTCTCTTAAAAATGAAATGACATTATCTCCCACTTCCTAATGCAAGTTTAGATTTTCTGTAATTGTTAGAAAAGAAGTATTGAAGGCATCTGCAATTTCTCCTGGGTCCTCGACTTTTTCATCATTTATAAGGAGAGATAGAATCTGGTCAGTCAGATGTGATTTTCCTGTTTCCTGTTTTATTATATTCCAGGCTGTTTTTATCTGATCATTTGATGCCGGTATAAGCCTGCAGCAATGCTGCCTTTTAGCCTCTTTTATAACTCTACTCAGGATTTTGCAATACCTTATGTAGTATGCTCTCATGTAGGGATTATTACTGCTCCTGCTGTCTACATACAGACACCTTTTATGTTTACAAGATATTTTTATTCCTTGTGTAATCCAGTGGTTTTTTATTCTACTTACTTTTATTTTGCATAGGAAAACTGGCTTCAAAGATATTTATAAAAATATATAAAAAAAGGAGTTAAACTTATAATTTGTATCCTTATCTTTGAAAACAGGTTCCCATGTTTCATTTTCTAATAGATGTTGAAAATGAGCAATGGTTTCACTGNTTTCTCCTGGGTCCTCGACTTTTTCATCATTTATAAGGAGAGATAGAATCTGGTCAGTCAGATGTGATTTTCCTGTTTCCTGTTTTATTATATTCCAGGCTGTTTTTATCTGATCATTTGATGCCGGTATAAGCCTGCAGCAATGCTGCCTTTTAGCCTCTTTTATAACTCTACTCAGGATTTTGCAATACCTTATGTAGTATGCTCTCATGTAGGGATTATTACTGCTCCTGCTGTCTACATACAGACACCTTTTATGTTTACAAGATATTTTTATTCCTTGTGTAATCCAGTGGTTTTTTATTCTACTTACTTTTATTTTGCGTAGGAAAACTGGCTTCAAAGATATTTATAAAAATATATAAAAAAAGGAGTTAAACTTATAATTTGTATCCTTATCTTTGAAAACAGGTTCCCATGTTTCATTTTCTAATAGATGTTGAAAATGAGCAATGGTTTCACTGTTTATTTTTCTGGTTCTCTGTTTCAAGGGTGCTGAATTTACTTCCTCAATAATATTATTTACTGTAAGAGAGGCCGTTGACTACAGGAGATGTACAAGAAGAGCTTAACCTTGCATTATCTATAAAGATATTATCAATGTCTGTGCTTGAGGAATTTTGAACTCTTGTTGCGAAATTCACTGTGTGTGTGAGAGGTTGTTATGTCCTTATTAAACAGTTTACTTGTTTTTTTTTCTGCTTTCATTTAAATAGTTTATGTTTATGTCTCCACAGATTATAAACTCAGACTTTGGATTGTACAGATATTTTAAAGTTGCATCTAGTCTCCTTAGAAATTCATTAACCTCTCCTGAAGGGGCTCTGTACAGGCTTGATATAATTATGTGAAATGTTTTAGTTACTAGCTGTATTGCACAGATTTCACAGTTTTGCTCTGTACAATGATGAGGAATATCAATTTTACTGATATGTAGATCAGTCTTAACAAAAATATACACTCCTCCCCTCTGTAGGCTCTTCTGGCAAAAACTTGAGCCTAACAGGTAACCATGCATTGAGAGGAACAGCAATTCCTGTTCAACCATGAGATGTTCACTTAAACATAATATGTGAGGATTTATGTTGTCTATTTCAAAAGAGTGCAGTAATTCTTCAATTTTGCTTCTCAAGCCTCTGATATTTTGGTGAAAGATATTTATTGAATTTAATTTTTCTGCAGTTTGTCTGTGAATTTCCAAGACTGCTGGACTGCATTTAATATATGATAGGCATCTTGGTGCTTTTGAATTAAATCTAAAAAAGGAGACACCCTAGCATTGGTTATAACAGGAATACTGCTTATACCTGATGCATGACCACCAACAACCCTCTCAGCAATAAGCTGCGTGAGCCTCTTCTTGCCTTGAGAGCTCAGGTGCAGGCCATGCATTGTGTAATCTTCCTTCGCAATTGATGATGTGTTAGTGACACCAATGTGAGACATGTCATGACCCATCAGGGCCTGATCAAGCCTTAGATTCATGCTCCTAACTCTCCCATTCATCCATGGCTTGTCATGCCTCTCAAAGAGGCTGACAAATCCCACATTGGTGTTTGATGTCCTCTCTGCAATGTAGTTGAGATCATTTTCAATTGAATAATGATAGTTTCTATCCAGGATCTTTCCTGGCCCTCCCACTATAATAATATGATCTTGGTAAGGCCTTTACCAACATGCACTGTCTTCGCTCGCTCGGAAACCGAGATCGTGGGTTCGAATCCCACTCAGGGCATGGATGTTTGTGTGCGTTCTTCTGTGTTTGTCTACAGGTAGAGGCCTTGCGACGAGCTCATCACTCGCCCAAGGAGTCCTACCGTATGTGTAAGATCTAGTAAACCGAAGTGAAACGGAGAGTTTCATGGAGGTAGGCCTAGGCCCAAATTGGGGCTGTAGCGCCACAGGAAAAAAAAAAGGCCTTTACCAAGCTTCCCTAGATCCTCAACAACCTTTGCAAGAGGAGCATTTGGTTTGGAAATGTTACATATGGAAAATTTAGTTCCCAGGTTTTCTTGAAGCATGGGGCCAATTTCCATACCATGACTACTTCCCAGTAACAAGATCTTTCTTTTATTTTTATTTTTCTCTGTCCTCATTGTGCTAGATTTTAGTTCCCTGCCTTTATGCTTCAACAAAACTGGGGTTTGCTGATCCAATTCCATTGCATCTGTTTCTAGCATCATTTTCAGAGAACCTATGGAACCTGGACTTGGAATTTTTTGGGTTTTTCCAATTTCCTGAATTACCCTGCTGCATGAAGTTACTGCTGACATTCTCTCCTCTCAGCTTACAGATTTCCTATCTGGCTGCCTTTACTTCTTTTTCCAGGTGCCTGATTCTCTCCTCCTGTTGGTTCACATGTTTCTGGTACTTACATGGGATACAATACCATGGCTTACTCCTGTATGGTGAACTGGGGCTAGTGCTTGCACAGTTTAAGTGGAGGCAGTAGCCATAGTCTGTACAAATTAGGCCATTAGTGACAAGCTCCACATTTACCAGAAGGGCTATTTGTACCAGACATCATTATGGCTATGAATATTAATAATATATTCCTTATTTACTAGATGCTATTAATGAAACTTCAAAACCACAATTAGAACAAATTCTTTTAGGGTGACTCACTGTACAGATTCGATTGTCAGGAGTTAAAATCTCAAATTCCTGTGCATTTCACTTGTATATCACGAAACGAATACAGTAACAGATTATCTGACTAATAATATTAGTTTTTATATTCAACACTTTGGGAAAAAGAAATGAAGGGGAAAAACAAAATTGTGATGCATTTCACTCTAAATCACTTTTTGATGCACTTCACTGTGAAATCGGAGTACACTTACAATTCCAGTAATTAATAATCCAGATTTAATAAACCTCAATTCACTCACACAAATAACAGACTAGAATACTGTAACATGTCTTGTCACTGAAGACGCCGTAGAGATTGTTAATTGGTTTATTCAACAACCTACAAATAACGGCTACAATTAATTATTACACAGTTGCGGGGTTTCACACTTTATAACCCTAATTGCATTAATCTGTTTACACTGTTGCGGGGTTTCATGATTTATAACCTTATGCGCAAATCAGTTCACTCTATCTACAAGTCTCTCTGTCTCACACACTCCCAATTACACAGTTACACACACGTCCGGTTCTTCTTTCCGCGACGGCTGCTGTATTCCAACTCAACTTGCAGGCTGCTGCCTTGAGAACTCTTGATAACACACTGGCTCAACTACTACTGAACTCGGCGATGCCACATTTCAACTCTCTCATGCTTACCGCTCAGCCGGCTTTTATTCTGTTCACTGTTGCCTGTTGCGTGCCACGTCACAGTAGGAAGCGGTGACGCGTCACCATGTTTGCGTATGGCCTAGCAACGCTATTACCTCGCGCCGTCTTACGTCACCGCGCGTTGCGCGTTACGTTGCCGTGTGGAGGGGAGCGCTGACTCATTCGCCATGTCACTGTGGCCTGAGTTGCCACGTTGCTGCTGGGTAGGGAGGGGTTCTCTGTTGCGCAACATGTCACAATACTATATTACAATGATACAAAATTTTTACAGAAACTCAGTTTCGAGGTCTGTAACATGTAGGCCAATATGGCGGACTCTTGCGCAGCAAAGCAACAGATCTGCTGGTATAATTGAATACCCTTATTTCTAAACAAAATCCTTATTTGGTATAAAGAAATTAATATTCTTATTTATGATAGTAGCCATATAATTTGTACTGCATGTTTAAAATAAGAGTACGTCAGTTTTTTTTGCCAGGAATGAGGAATGACCACATAGAGCTACCAACCAACCAATGAGTTTCTGCACAGTTATCTTTCTAATTTTATGATGGATCTCATTTTATTTGTTACTGTTGTTGGAAAACACTCTCTAATTATTTACAGTTATGTTATGGCTGTTGGAGGCCTTGTTTTGCATTTTTTATCATTATTTAGTTCTATGTAGCCTGTAAAATGACTGTTGCTACACTCTTCTTGATCTCATCCAAATATTCAAGTACCTGATTTAGATCTCTTACTCCAGCCCACCCTGATTCCCAGTCTATATCAAAATTAAAGGATACCTCTGTGTGTGTTGGAACTGCACCAGGCAATGTTTACCTATAAAAACTGCATCTATTTCCACATGAACACGAAAATTGTTACACTTTATTCACTTTATAATGACTACTTTTCATGTATTTTAAAGCATATTTCTGTAAAGAACTGAACTGAATTACTGAAATTCAAGAGAAATAGAATGCTTAATGAATGCTCCAGTCTCTGCTTCCCCTAAGCAGCCATAAATCTTTACATTCCTAATGCTATCATTTCAGAGTTAAATTTCTATGTTCAAATCCAAAAAGAAAAGGAAAATCCAATTTTCCCACTTCTGAATGTTGTTTCTTCTTTTGTGTGATAGTCCAACAAACCAATTCAAAAATCTCAAAACAAAGAATACCTGTAGCATCAGGGCTGGATGACTTCTGATACAATATTGGTGATGCCGGTCTCTTCTCTCTCTGCACCTCTTCAGTCCTGTTTACTTCGCTGTCTTCATATTCAACTGCTGATGATTCAGAGTCTGTATTTGGGCTGTTCATAATGACAGAAGATGTCTGCTGCTTTGTTTGAGAATGGGCATGAAATATTGAAGGATCCAGACCATCGAGTGTCACTACAAATTGAGGACTTTCAGACCGAGAAACCTCTGGTAAACTGAAATAAAGTATCACTGTCAGTTTAAGAAGTGGAGACTTAAATCATATACACAGAATGAAATTAGATGAGACAGTTTCTTATAAATGCTCTAATGCTACCAAACTGAAGGGACATATCTCTCTGTATGATCTGAGGTCCCCACAATGCTGCTTTTGAAGATACTAGAAGACAGAACTCTCCCATGCATCTAACTTCATGGAGCTGAGCCCTTCTTAAGAAGCTGTCAGATGTGTAGCTGTCTCTATGTGTAATTAGACATAAGAACACAATTCTGTCTGAAATGAACATACATTATGACTACATGGACAGATAACTTCAGATGCTTCACAGTGTAACACAGCACAATAATACATTCAATTCCAAATTAACTTTGTCAACAAAAGAGTTATGTTGCTCTGATGCTACAAAATTTCATGACTTATTTTTCTCTCTAGAGTTCAATACAAAATGAGCATCACTGAAGAAGTTAAGAAACTGATTTGTAGCTGCAATAAGTGAATAGATTTAACCTTATTGTATGGCAAAACTCTTGTTTTATAATATGATAACTGTCAAGTATCCAGACTCATTACGCAATCGCAGTTCACTAGTGTGTAAACATGATGATCGTGTATTTGCCTGATGATGGCTATGAATAGCCGAAACATGTAGCAAAGCTAATTTAGCCTTGAAAAATGTATTGTTGTTGTGTTGTGATGGACTTAATAAAGAATTGTATATAATAATATAACAGGATGCATGAAATGAAAATAATGGGTTATGCCATCATGTAGTTTTTCACATGAGGGTAACAACATATTGCACAAAACTACTGCCTCCATCTTTGGGGTAGAAGTGGCAGTCCTTTATTACTCACCACTCATATTCTTATAGTGTTTAACCTCTGCAGTTGAAATAATATTAACATAACTGATTAAAATATTAAGTGCACAGACACAAGTAATGGGAAACTAAGGAAGTCTCCACACTACACAGTGAATTACCTGACAGACTCCACCTGTACAGGAGGATCCTTGGACCAGGATCCACTGACAACTGACCTCTTGGCATCATCATGGGCCTCAACCTTCCCTTCCATCCCTCTTTCTACGCCAGAAGTGACTTCCAATAATTTTGTGCTTCCGTCATCATAATCAGGATTTACATCTCCTGTGACATTCTCCTCCGGGACTTTAGAATGCAATATATCGGGTGGAGGAACAGCTGCAACAGTAACACAGAAAATGAAGGTGTCACATTATAAATCAGACATCCCTGTCTTTTAAACTGCACAAAATGCACTTACTTTCCTGTGCTGCAGGTTTATCTGAAGAAACCTGAATAACAATTTTCTGCTGCAAGTTGACACTTGAGATGGACCTAGATGCCTCCAACTTGACTGGGATCACTATTCGTTCAATATCAGATGGTTTTTCTGAAAGTAACAATACTATACCAACACTACACTTCTTCATTACACACTATGTACGATATAAAGCCCACTTCATATCCTACAAAGCTTCCATGGTATAAGCATTTGGTGCCAATGGTAATGACACTGTAACAACAATGAGCTTCTATAGTAAATGCATTTCTTCAACTCACCCATCACAGGAAGATCCTTACGTGGTTGCATTCTTCTGTTAGGCAGAGTGATAGCAATCTTATCACTACCTTTGTTATCTCGAAACTTCCTGGTATACAGGCCATCTGAACGCTAAAATAAGAAATTCGGAAACAATTTATGTTTCTTTGTGGTCTTGTGTGTTATGACACTGTGTTCTCAGCTAGTATTTCAGACAGCCACACAACCTCCCTCTTCAGACAATTCTTCACAGCCATGAAAACCATAAATCTCCTATACATTAATGTTTCTGCCCTGGTGTCTATACTAACATACCTCCATATCACTGAATAAAAACAAGAGTCAAACAATCTAATCTAAGTACACACATATTCCACGACATCTTACATGGTTTTTTTATACCTCACTGGTTGACATGTGACAAATAACCAGACTGATCTGTGCCTTAAATGGGGGTTTCACTGTATTCATTTTACAATCATGCTTGTTTTTTAATTTTCCATCAGGAGCAGGTTACCTGCCACATAGCAGTAACACTTATGACTTATATCTGAAATTCTGCCTCTTCAGGTATCTTTAAATGGATAGGAAACATCTACTGACTAACAAAGACTTCCTATTTGCCATTCATAATCATCTCTTCATCTCAACAAATCTTCCACAATCTCTCAGTTGAAACAATGCCACTAAATAATGACTTACCAAAATCTGCTTAGAATAAACTACACAAATTCTGCTTGCGGATGATATTAGTATAATACTTACCAACTCTAACCCCACAGATTTTATAAGTGACATAATGANAAATAACCAGACTGATCTGTGCCTTAAATGGGGGTTTCACTGTATTCATTTTACAATCATGCTTGTTTTTTAATTTTCCATCAGGAGCAGGTTACCTGCCACATAGCAGTAACACTTATGACTTATATCTGAAATTCTGCCTCTTCAGGTATCTTTAAATGGATAGGAAACATCTACTGACTAACAAAGACTTCCTATTTGCCATTCATAATCATCTCTTCATCTCAACAAATCTTCCACAATCCCTCAGTTGAAACAATGCCACTGAATAATGACTTACCAAAATCTGCTTAGAATAAACTACACAAATTCTGCTTGCGGATGATATTAGTATGATACTTACCAACTCTAACCCCACAGATTTTATAAGTGACATAATGACCGTATTCAAATACTTAAATAAATGGCTCAGAGACAAATAGTCTTTCGTTACATTTCGACAAAACCAATCTCGTACGATTTAAAACTAAAAATGGACCCAAAATTAACCTGGATGTAAGCCATGGTAATAATACAATTTTTAAAGCACATGACACAAAATTCCTTGGATTACTTATAGATAGTACACTGTCTTGGAAATTACATATGGAGTAGGTACTACATGTGCTAAGTGCAGCCTGTTAAGCACTCAGATCTATTAAACCCTACAAGCCTCAGGAAGTAATGAAAATGGTTTACTATGCCAACTTTCACTCCGCTATGTCATATGGAATAATATTCTTGGGAACCTCTAGAGATAGCACAAAAATCTTCAAAATGCAAAAGAGGGCAATTAGAAGTATCACATGAAGCAAGAACAGAGATTCTTGCAGAGATTTATTTAAAAACTTAAAAATATTACAGTTTCACTCACAGTACATACTCTCACTCCTGTTATTCATGGTACAAAACAGAAGCACGTACAATTTAAATTCTGATATCCATAACATAAATACAAGGCAAAAACCCAACTTCCACAAACATTCAGCAAAACCAATCTCTATATCATAAAGGAGTTCACTCCTTCGGCCTCAAAGCATTCAATAGCACCCCTCAAAGTCTCAAAAAAGCAAACAGTAATATTAAGCAATTTAAAACAGCATTGAAATGTTCCTTACTTACTCACTCCTTCTACTCCACAGCTGAATATTTAAATGTAAACAAACAGTAACTAGTATCAATTCTAAGCTAAAGTGCATTCCCAAGCATGTTACTGTATCATTTTGCTTATTTGCAGACTTTACTGAATGTATCCAATTAGCATGGCAATATTAATACTGTATTATAATCTTATTAACTTTTCAAGCAAAACTATTAGGCTTATTTTGGACTCTACCCATCATCTGGTATATATAAGACAAAAAACCACAACGTTTCGGAGACTGGATTTGTCTCCATCCTCAGGTGGATGGGGCAGGATAGACTTACACAGTTGGGCCCATTACAAAGAGCTAGTCTACAATAAAACTGTTATTGTATAGTTATTATGTATTTCTACTTAACTTGTTGCATATCATATGGTGTCAACCTGTACTCAGATTTATGTACCATAAATAAATTCAAATTCAAAATCAAGAACTAAACAAATAATGACAAAGCAGATTCTGAGATGCAAAATGGGTTACTAAGTCTACTGCCTTCTGGGATGTGACATCATGTAGCATGGTGGACAGGTAGTAGTGCTGTGGAGGAGCCTATTGTCATCATCTTCGGGGCTGAACTCAACCCTGAGGAACAGTGGTACTTGCCTCCCAGACTACATAGTGTCAAATTCCAGAAGACCACAATCTCAACACTCCCCACTGTGAGAACATTAAATCACACAAGCAGGTTATGCCCAATGTTATCACGCTTTCACCTGCCAACAAGAGCCCAGAAACCACGGCTATATAACTTACCTCATGAGGTTCCACACGTTTTGGTGCACTGGCAACAGACTTGTGAGCCTCTGCCATGGCTTTCAGGATGAGATTCTTATTGGCCTGAAGAGCTGCGGGAACTATGGGGCGAGGCTTCACACAAATAACTGATGCCAGTGATCCAACACCAGGGTTCACAGGATCATATTCTTCCTCTTCAGCATCTCTACGCATGGCGACTACTCTTGAAAGCAGCGGCCGTTTTCGAGGCACCTACAGATACATCAGGAGTACAACTGACAATTATTCAGCTGGTTAAGGAATCTCAAAGTTGGTCACTGTATTCACAACCACCTTCCACTGACAGTTGAATTCAATTCACCTACTATTTTTTTTAAATAAAATTTTAATATTAACTCTAACCTACGTGTAGGCTTTTCTTCAGGTTTTCTTGTTTACTCCAAGAGTGCTGCAAGTTCCCACTCATCCCATTCTCCATGATTTAATCAACTTTACAATACTGGGCAAACAGTACACACTATGAAGGTTTTTATTACATAATTTTCTCGAGTTCTGTGTTGATTCCTCTCCCAAAGGTTTAAACATTCCCATCAGCATCTTCTTCAATCTTACCTGATCTCTGCCAGTAATGCTGTCTTCATCCAGTGGCCTGTGCACTGCTCTTGGTCCCAACGGTTCTGTCTCTGCGTTGACATTCATCAGCCCAGATGTTCCTTTCACTGCTGTGGGTGCAACTTGTGCCACGGATATATTACACCGTTCTGACTGTGATATCACCGAAATGCTTCTTCTGTTACCTGGCACTACTCTGCCACCCAGTGTGGGCACTTCTTGGCTTGAGTCTGTGTGTCTTGTCACACCTTCAGATCTAACTGAAATAACTTTCCTACTGCCATGTTTGTCTGTCTCTGGAGGAATTATTTTATGTCCCAAACGATCTGTAATGCGAATCAATGGCAAATTACTTTCATGGGTAACTTTTCTAACACCAAGCCTGTCTAAAACTGATCCAGTGGTAACTTTTGCACCAAGCCTGTCTGACAGCTGAAGCCCTCCTACACTGGATGTGTTCTGCTTATCTTCAGCCACAGCAGTCAGAGTGCTGTCACCCTTGTTGCCTAAGTCTGTGGTACTGCTCTTCATGCCACTGCCGATAGTTTCTTGAGCTCCTTTTGGAAGCTCAGCATCCAGTAACTCTTCTGAAATGAACATAAACAGGCTAATTGACTCACTAGAGTTACAGAAGTTCATTATAACTGTAAGGGCACAATATGGAGCTGGAGGGTAGCCAGTGGATGTCTTTTTGGGGCAATGGTCTCCATAAACTAATTAAATTTAATCCATAGCATTATAGCCTTGTTTGAGGAAGTTGCAACTTCGCTTTAGGGGGCCATTTGAAGGGCCCCAATTTTGGAGCTACAGTGTTCATATTTACAAGGCAATGACCTATAACAGACAAATCTTAAATAACAAACATGAATAACATATGTCCAACATACACACAGACAGAAATGCAAAAACCAAGACTGAATTTTCCACCATCACAGTAGTTTCATATTGTGTACCTGCAGGACAAAGCAAAAATACTCCTCCCCTTCTATAAAATCATTCTGCAAACATGAGACAGTCTTAACACTGGTAGTTTAATAATGTCTGGATGAGGTTTCAAATAAAACTTGTGCTCTTTCTTGATCCATGTGAACACACATAAACCATTAAATACTGGCAACACACACAGGAAACTCATGCAATACCACATTACTTACTTACTTACTTACTCATGGAGCTGAGCCCTTCTGGAGGAGCTGCCAATTCTGCAGCTACTCAAGAATTTCCCAGCAATCTATGGGACCTGAAGGTTCATTACCATGTTCACAAGAGCCCTCCACTGGTCCCTATCTTGAGCCAGATCTATCCAATCCATACCATCCTATCTCTCTAAGATCCATTTTAATATTGTCCACCCACCTACGCCTTGGTCTTCCCAGAGGTCTCTTTCCTTCTGGCTTTCCCACCAATATCCTATACGCATTCCTCGTCTCCCCCATTAGTGCTACATGCCCTGCCTACCTCATCCTCCTTGACTTGATCAATCTAATTATACTTGGAGAACAGTACAAGTTATGAAGCTCCTCATTATGCAATTTTCTCCAACCTCCTGTCATTTCATCTCTCTTCGGTCCAAATATTCTCCTCAACACCCCCTTCTCAAACACCCTCAGTCTATGTTATTCTCTTAATGTCATAGACCAAGTTTCACACCCACACAGAACCACAGGCAAAATTATAGTTTTGTATATTCTAATTTTTATGTTTTTTGACAACAGACGAGAAGACAAAAGGTTCTGGACTGAATGGTAGCAAGCATTACCCGAGTTCCATCTCCTCTTAATTTCCTCCTGAATCAGGTTTCGATCTATATATTGAATAAGCAGTCGCGGAAAGCCAACAAGGGGTGGCCCTCCAGCTTGGGGGTTGGGCGTGTGGCTAACAACTCATCACCGTAAAAAAATACTTTGTTATGAAATACTCCATGCAGTGATAAATTTAAATTAACATCGTTTTTATCTTGAAATGGCACTACTTTAAAAATTGATATTTAGAACAAACCACAATGCTCTAGGTTTTCACAGTGATCATTCTGGGATACTTTTATTTTTCCATGCAGTGTAACACTCACAAACCCCTACAAGAGAAGCTACAATATATATTGGCTGCACATTTTGTGATGAGAATGACTGTGTAAATAGTTTACCTGCTTCAGCATCTGCTTTGATGTTGATGAAGTCTTCATCATCATCGTCGTCATCACTTTGCATCAAGACGATCTTGGGCCTGGACAATGGCTCTAGGTGCACAGCACCTTGGCTTGCAGCATCTGCCCCACTGCTGCTGTTTGTCACTGGACTCAACACTGAACTCTGAGTTCCTTCCACTGAACTACAAATAATTTTACCGGAAGTACTGTTTTTCCCAGCTAAAGTAACTTTTCTGTAACCAGATTTTCCTGAATATAATGCATCAGACTCTTCTATGGACTTCAAAGTTCCCTCATTTCTGTGTGACAAACCAACAATGTGTGATGACTCAGAATCACTGTCACCTGACTTTGTAGTGCCAAATTTATGTGACAGCGAAGTAATTATATCACTCTGTTCTACTTCAGCTGTTGCATGTGATTTACTTACACATTCACTGCTGTTTACACTGCCCTTAACACTAACCTGACTGTGAGATACACTTTGATTTAAATGGCTCTTTGTAACTTTCTCTAATTCTTTATGCTTTCCTGATATTTGGTTTACATTCTCTGAATCACCTCTGACATCTTTCCCTCTTGTTTGTTCACCACCTCGTCGAACTTTCTTCCTTTCTGAAGATTTCTTGCGCTTCTCCTTCTTCAAATTCTCTCCCTCACCATCACCTGTTGAAAATTTCCGCTTCCTTTCTGAAATTTATTTTAAATTCAAAATATTATTTTTTATATTTCGCAACAAAAAAAAAAAAAAAAAAAAAAAAAAAAAAAAAAAAAATAAAAAATTAANGAAACTCTGCTAATCTCAGATATAGTCATGCAGAAGGTCGCGAAAATGAGCTGAAGAAACTGGATTACATTGTGCCATTATGTAACATGTGGGTCGTACCAATGTTAGCCACATACAGTGCGAGAGAATGAAAATAAAACACCCTGTCGCTGTAAAAATTCCACAGCTTGAAACCAGAAAGGGTTCATATTTACAAAATTGGGAATTTTAGAGAGCTACCAGATGGAGACCATATGAATCCAATTAAGTGTTCTAGACTGATGTACGCTGAGAAGAGCTAATCATAGCAGCCTGTGTAACAAAGCCTTTATTTCAATGGTGATAAAAAAATTTAATGGTTTACAATTTTAAAGACAAAACCAGATGTCACAAAGCACAATGTTTTCATTGGGTTCACACATTTCTGTTTATATTCTTGCATTTATGTTAGGTTTTATAAGGTAAATATGTGAATTAAATGCTAGATAGGCATAACATGATGATTCAGAAACAACATTATCAAAAAGGCTGTGATGTCCTTTCATTGACTGTAACTGTTTGAGCCTCAGCTATCACAGCATATTTTCTTAATTCGCCGAGATGGCCCGATATTATGCTGAGGTGATCAAAAGGTATGGAAATGAGGCAACTTAAGCTGACATGTTTAGGAGGATGTCTATCTGAAAATTAATTTTTCTGGAGTAAGGGACCTGTCTGTTATTGTGGACTAGGTGTACAATGAGTTTAAGACACAATTTTTTAAATATGTCCAACTGAAAGGCTATGGGTTATTCAAAACCAAAAGTATTAGGATAACAGGAACACTGGGGTGGGGGAACGGGTAACTATCAGCTTTTCAGGAACTAACATCCATGCAATTAGTATCAAATTAATATACATATCAGAAAGCATCCAATACCTCTCACAGAACCAATAAACTCTTCAAGGAAACCACAAGTGCCCCATAAGACTGCACTGTAAATTAATTTACAATAACATCATTTTAACAGGTTTCCCATTAACAATGCTGTCGCCATTTATTTGGACTTCAATGGACATAGCCCACCAACACCCACAACCAAATGCTGAAACAACGATGCAATATTTGATGTATTTGTGTCCTCATTTCTGAAATGTACTGTGTTAAGGAAACATGTCTTACCTAAACTTGCAACAGTAACTTCCTGCAACTTCTGGAGAACCTGATGTAGCCAGCTTGTGAATTCTTCTGTATTTGACCCTAAAAACAGCTGCAGATCATCTTCCATCTGTTCGCGACTCCTTTTGTTTGCCACCATTACCATAATATAATCAGGCAGTTCTTCATCTGTCATTAGAAATGAGGACATGAAATCACATCATTGAACACCATTCAGGATGTTCCCCACCAAGCTATGCCACTGGTCATTACTACTGGAGCGAATATGAACATGAATTATAAAGTGTGTGACACTGAATTTTTGGACAATGGATAATGTCCAAAAACATATTTGTACTTTTGAGAATGTCAGAAATTTTACATACCTTGGAGTCCTGTTGAATAATAGAGGGACAGTATCAGAAGAAATAAACAGGAGAATAATAACAGGAAATAAAGCCTATTATGCTAATAGTCAGCTTCTTAAAAGTGCAATCCTTTCAAGATCAACTAAATGAAATTGCACAGAACATTAATTAAGACCGGTAATTACCTATGCTGCTGAAACTTGGACATGGAACATTTTTGATGAAAATGTTCTTTGAATATTTGAAAGGAAAATTATAAGGAAAAGTCTATGGTCCTGTTTGTGAAGACAGTGTTCGGAGGGTTAGAGCCAAATAAAATATTAATAGTTTACTTCAATGACAGGACATAGTGAGACATGCAAAATCTCTTAGGCTTAGTTGGCTGGGTCATGTGAAATGCATGGAGAGTGAGAGGACTCTGAAATGTTTATTGAATGGTGAACTCCTTGGAGTTTGTAGAAGAGGGAGACCTAGTAAGAGGTGGTTCCAAGATGTGAAGGGCGAACTAAGACGAATGAGGATTGGTAAATGGAAAGTGACGGCATAGGAACGGATGTCCCAATATCCAAGTAAATCAGGCATTCAATGTACATTCGAAGGTCCTTTTATACACACTGCCCTTGAAACATACGAACATTATTATGAACTGTACAAATGATGCATTAGAAGCTAGCTAGCAGGATAAAGATGTATTCCTGGAAAGACATATGAAAACTTGGTCATGGGAGCAGTGCCCTAGCAGAGAATCAAACTGGAGACCTCTTTGGTAGTAATCACATAAGCAGTTGACTTTTGTTGGGCAAGAGTAAGTTTATGCAGTTTACGCACTACATGACACTAAAAATATGGTTCACTATGTCAAAGAAAATCACACAACCATGAACTTTGGCTTAAAGCATTTGTGACACACATACGCCTCTTATGCAGTGTCAAGTGGCTGCTATAATTTATATCAGGCTTCTGGGTTATGACGGCATGTAGTCTGTCTGGCAGGGATCAACACTTCGCTGGAACATGCTGTCCTCATCTTCAGGGTACTTATCTGACTGACATGTGCCATAACCCAGAAGACAGTAATAAGAATCTTGACTACTGTGAAAATCTCGAATGTCACCTTTTATTTGCCTTGTGATGTAGGTATGAATAAACTAGTCTGGTCTATACTGCTGAGTTCTGTAAACACAAATTTCATTCAAACCATCAAATAACAAATAACAAGTTTACTCACCAACATATGCCCCCAGTTCCATCAGTTTTGCTTTTATTGCACTCTGGAAAACACACAACACATTCATTAGTATCACCATTCTTCTCACCTAGGCCTAAAGTTAACATGTCTGGAACTGTACTCCCATGGTGTGGTGCTTATGCACAGGGACAACTCTACGTTTACAGGTCAGTGAGGTGTCAGCAGCACGGTTAGTAACAAAGCATGCAGCCCACAATCCATTCGGTCCAAATATGATCCTTACAATGTATATATCTCTGATTCACTTTAACATTAACCTCCTTACCAGCCATTTTTCTGGATGTTTCCTTATCACTTGCTTTCCATACTCAATCTACAAGTCCTTGCATCTAACCATTATTTGATCATCAAATCAAAAAACACAGGAATAGATTTTATTATCACCTTTTCTAACACACTGCACATATTAACTGAGAATCTGTTTTGACTGTAAATTTCCCATTCCAAAGGCCATGTTACATGACAACCCAGCACCACCATCATTTCCTGTCACAACCTAAACAAAATTGGCTTTGTTCTAATCCAAGCTTGCATGTATGAACCACGCAGCTACCAGTTCAACATGGCTCAGAGACGAAAGCAGTTGCGATCTCTCGGAGGACAGGAAATATTAGATATGTTCTCCGATGAGCTATCAGATTTGCCAACTGCTTCGTCTTCTGATAGCGAGGCCATTATCAGTGACAGTGACAGTGACGGGGGCCACAGGGCTGCCCAAAATGTGTCAAGTGAAAGTGAGAGCTCCGTTGAAAGTGCGAGTGTCGGGACAGCTACATGGGATGAAGTGGACAAAACCCCCACTTTGGGAAAGTTTACTGGGGATCCGGGGGTGAAGCAGATGCCATCGGACCCAACGGACGTGTCTGAAGTTGCGTCACTGTTTTTTGGAGATAGTTTCTTTGACGGAAGGGGGACATTCTTCTTCAGTCCTGGAGGGATACTCACGTTGTGAATATGGTTTCCACTATTCACAATTCGAGCATGGTCGATGTTCAAAGACGACACGGGCAAGTAAAGAAGCCTCTTTGTATTTCCGAGTATAATATGTTCATGAAAGGAGTTGATAGGGCCGACCAGTTCTTGGCCTATTATTCCCTTCCTAGGAAAACAGTAAAATGGACGAAGAAAGTTGCATTGTGGCTTATAAACTGTGCAATTTTCAATTCATTTACGGTTTTCAAAAAGGTGAACAGAAATTCTACTTTGAAATACAAAGCATTTCTGTTGAAACTGGCAAAAGCTTGGGCTACTGACGTCACGGTGGCGGCAGTACCTGCGTCAGACACAGACGTAGTGCAGCCGGGGCCATCTGTTCGCACCCGCCAGAGGCCTCAAGTAGACCCCCCTGGCCGACTCTCGGGTGATATGTGGAAACATATTCTCGTGAAAATTGTGAAGAGTGAATATTGCAAGAAGAAACACCCTTCTAGGCAGTGCCATGTGTGCGCAGAGCACAAGAAGAAGAGTAGAACTGCCTACATGTGCAACTTCTGCGTAATGTCTCTTCACAAAGGGGAAAATTTCCAGAGATATCACACGTGCAAGCACTTCTAGGAGCTCTGGTAAGTATTCTCCAAAAATTTCAGTTCATAAAATTAATTAGGAGATTTTATATTAATTTTTAAAGTGAACAGTGCACAAGTTAGGGTAGTAGGTTTAAAAACGCTGGTCCCCAGGGTGATTTAAATGTTTAAACCACCGGTCTGCAATGTGTTAATACAAAGCCAAATTTTCTGAAAAACTTTTCAACCCTTATTCTCCCAACCCCAAAATAAAATCCTTGAGACCAAACAAAAGTACTAGTGGTTCCACGCAAAACAAAAAAGCCTTGTTTCCTGCTGCACAAATTCCCAGTCCTACAAATCTTGTGCTGTCAATATATGTATTTAGGTAATAATGTAAGTTTATAACATGACAAGAAAGTGATGAAATTCAGTTAATTGTACGAATGGTAACAGATTTTGGCAACTTGTGTAATGTAATTTTTTGCAGAATGAAAATTGGTCATGGCAGAATTTGCATTTGGTTTTGACACTAACAACCTGTAAAAGCACAGTCTAGCCTGTGATAGCAGCGGTGTGGTTGGAATCATTCTTTACACCAGCTGCCACACTTTCTCGAACTCAGATGCCTTCTTCTGCCAAAGGTCTGGCAGCAGCACTTGTGTCTGATGCTCATTGGCACAGCAAGCACTATGACAGGAATGATTTACCTTCAAGTCTGAAGTTTATGGGAGATGACTGTGGGTGTTTTATGTTGTAAATGTGTCAGGGTAGAGCAGATGAGATTTCAGGACTGGTGCAAAATCAGGAAGGTATGTTTTCATGATCAGTTCATAAACCTGAATGATTTGAACTGGGGGTCATATGGGGCCGAAGATACACCACTTCCTTCTGAATAAATTATACCTTGTTGTCTTGATAAGTTTAATGAATTTTACTAACTGATCACAAAGAATCAAGTTAGTACAACACAGAATATATCTCTGATCAACAACTAACACTTGAAACTGAATATACAGACACAGAAGTTACTTTGTAAGATTTGAGGCTTTCATGGCGGTGACTATGAAGAAAGCAGTCTTCTGGGATTTGGCACCGTGTGTGTGTGTGTGGTGTTAACCGACGTTTCGGAGGAACGTATCGCCTCCATCTTCAGGGTAGAAGGAAAAATATAAGAAATCCGCAAGCGCAGAGACCGCGGTTCTCACGGTCTCTTCCCTGGTCTGGTGTTTGTCAAGCACTTTAAGTGCAGCCTGGCTGTCAGATAGAATGTAGATGTTCCTATTTCTGTAGTTCCTACTTAAATTCTCCATAATAAATGGCTTAATGGCATATACGTACTTCTGCCTGGAATATTGTCATGTACTGCCCAAGGCTGAAACTAAGTTTCTGCCCCATGCCATAGCAGTACACATCAGCTCCAGTGCCCTTATTTATCTTGGAACCATCTGTATACCAGATCAGTCTCCCTTTTCTATCAGGCTGAAACCCGTCTTCCCATTCACTCCTGTCAGGAAATCTGACTGTGAAGGGTTTTTTCATATACATGTCTCAGTATCATTTTGTCAGACCCCATTTGTAATATGGGCTCTTTTTTCATGTCCTGAGTTATGTATGCATGTCTGAAACGATTGGATCTAGGTTTCCACTGATCACTGCACTGGAGATGGTAGATTCCTGCCCTGGCCTTTGCCTCCAACTGTAGATGCAGTGGGGGGAGTCCAAGGAGTATCTCCAGTGCAGCTGTTGAAGAAGTTCAAATTGCTCCTGTGATACCCAAGCAAGCTAACCTTTGCAATTTCAACGTGTCTGCCTTCTTTGTCTTGAGTTTAACTCTGTGCCACCATACTATGGTGATGTATGTAATTATGGGTCTTACAACCGCAGTGTATATCCAATGTACAACGTGTGGCTGCAGTCCCTAAGTTTTACCAAACATGCTTCAGCATGGTGGCTAAATGTAACTGGAAATACTACACTTTATATGAAGACAGATTACAGACATTTCTAACAAATTATGTATGATACTAGGAATATTATGTTCTGGGATGTGACACAGTAGAAATTTACTACATTTCAAAAGACAGTCCTACTTCCAGCTTCAAGTCTGAAAAGTAAGTCAAGCAAGTTGTCTTAATCTTTGACCACGAAGATGATGGCAATATATTCCTCCAAAACGTCCCTAAACATCTACCATATTATATGTGTGCTTTTAAGACGTTCCTACTAAAAAAACGTTGGCGACAAGGCCTACCAACATAGCAGCGGAACTGCCTAAGTACCAAACATGATGGCGTAACACATCAAAGTCGTACCGAAATTCCTAACCTAACGCGTTGTACCATATTTCAGGTGTAACCTCGTTCAGACCAAGCATCTTCGCCAATTTAAAATTCGCGCCGCATAATGGAACCCGCTTCGTATTACAAAAGCGATATGTTGTAGTGTCAAAGAAATCTAATGTGCGCATGTCACCATATTCAGATGGTTCGCTGCAGGAAAATCAAACTCAAATCGGATCTCATGACTATTTACGCATTTTTAATTTGTTGTCATGGTACCGTCAGCTGGCATTATATGCTGTAAGGTTATTTTTGTGGGTCGCCTTGCATTATACCATTACTGTCTGTAAGAGCGTGAAAGTAAAAGAATATACTTATCTGCTATCATTAAAAACTCACCCGTATTTTCTGACTCACTTCAGCTCCTATATCATCCATGATGAATGGATAGGCACAATAAATACAGAAAACAACGGTTTTAGCCTCAATTAGTACGTAATTAACCTAAAATCTCACATACGAAACACAAACTTTCGACACCAGCAACATACACACACCACAAACTGCCTTCTGGCCACAACCACTGCAGCCAACATAATATTTTTCAATGCATACACAAAATATCAGCTACAATTCAGTTTATAAACATATATAACTCTGTAAATAGAGTTTCTGAATATTCAATGAACTATATCAAATCCAGAGCTATGTGATATCATAATGACTTCTTAATATGGAATTAAATATGTACAGAATGTTGGTGACTTTGGTGACATTTATAATCGTTTCTAATACAATAACATTCCACCTATGTTTACTTCCATAAACTACGATTTGGCCGGTTGAGTTTGATTTTGTTGTTTGTTGTATGTATTATCTTTGTTTATTTATTTATTTACGGTTTAGTTAACGACGCTTTCATTAGCTCATACTACATAGCTCGAAGTCGATCACAGTGGCTGCGCGGTAAGGCATGAACCGTCATTGCCCGCTCAGTGGGATCGTGGGTTCCAAGCCCACCTGTGAGGCATGGCTGTCAACGTACATTTATCCTGTTTAAGTTGTTCTGTGTATAGGTAGTGGCCTTGCGACGGGCTGATCCCCCGTCAAAGGAGTCATACCGTCTGTGTATAGATTATTTTCGTTTTCATTTTTATTACCATTCAACAATCCATAGATACAGGTATTACAACCATTTGGATAGGGAAATTGTCAGATTCTCCTGCTTATCTTTACAGAATACATGTACCACCCTAATATAGGGGCTTTGTCATCTGAATAATATTATCTAGATCTAATTACCATTAATTTCATTGTCTTTACACAAAATACAACAAATTAATCAGCTACATATTACATTTACACACTTGATGAATCAAAAGACATAAATTCATCTACAGAATAAAAGGAATGTTTCAGCAAAAAAGATTTTGATTCCTTTTTAAATGAGTTAAAATTTCCCCTTTGTTTTATTTGATTGGGGATCTTATTATACAAACTAATTCCCATATTTATCACACTCCTCTTAAAAAGAGCTGTATTACAGCGCTGTACATGAANAATCACAACATAGTCAAAGATAAATTACAGGCAAGCACTGGAGGGAAAACACATTAATGCCGACAAGTAAACAAACAACAACAACAATAATAGTTTCATTAACATAAATCTAAGTTGTTATTGAGAACTGAGAAATTAAATGTATAAATATTTAATTGTGAACTGAGAAGTATAGATATTCAGAGAGGATAATAATAAAAACTCAGTTTAATTGTTTTTTATATTCATGCAAATAATAATAGTAACAGTTATACCATATTTAAAAATCATTTGGGGAGAACTTTCCTGGCTCCGAATACATCAGCATCCCTGCAAACAACATTAGCAGCTGCTGCATGTCTAGCAGAGGGACAATTTTTACATGAGGAGCAAACACTGAGCAATGCAAAGTCTCAGATATACCGAGCAGGAACTCGGAGTCCAACAATTTCCAGAACAGAAGGGCAGAATTTCAAGTCAAAGTGAACTTGATTAAGAAAGAGATCACCGAGGTGATGTCTCCTAGTACGTAAAATATGAAATTTTAACTCTACCAGAGCAAGAGAATAGCTGTAATGGACTTGAGGATAGAAATGATTAAAACAAAGGGCCTCAAACCTCTGCTGGATGCGTTCCAGCTTGTTGGCATCAGTTGACATAATCAAATTCCAGACTATGGACATATATTCAAGCTTAGATCTAATTAATGCAGTACAATCTGAGCATACAGATTGTATAATAACAATAACAACAACAACAGTAATAATAATAATAATAATGGGAGATGGATAATACAAATCCAGAGAATTAAGGTGGGGGGTACGGACTGGATTCATCTGGTTTGGGAAAGGGGCCCATGATAAGATCTTTTAACACATTAATCAGTCTTAGGTTCCATAAAAGGCATGGATTATCTTGAGTAGCTGAGCAGCAATTTGTGTGTCAAGAAGGTTTTGCTCCGCGGAGCTAGTTACTTATTTTTGTCGTGGTATGTAAACCAGTTAGTCCTCCACAGAGTGTATAATGTATGTACATAATATTTGTTTTCTCTTCATACAGATATAACCAGCAGTAATTTTTTATAGTCTGATTTCAATTTCATTGAAATTTTCTTTTGAAAAACAATATTATGAACATCCCTTTGAATATACCAATATGATGGTGGTNCACAGTATTTTTTTCAGCTGGGAATGCGGCGTATTCTGTGAGCAATAACAACAACAACAACAACAACAATAATAATAACAATTCAGTTCTTTTTATTTATGTGCCTAGTCAACAGCCACAAGGCCAATTACAGACAGAGCACAGTGTAGATACAAGTAATTACATTATGGACAATCACAACATAGTCAAAGATAAATTACAGGCAAGCACTGGAGGGAAAACACATTAATGCCGACAAGTAAACAAACAACAACAACAATAATAGTTTCATTAACATAAATCTAAGTTGTTATTGAGAACTGAGAAATTAAATGTATAAATATTTAATTGTGAACTGAGAAGTATAGATATTCAGAGAGGATAATAATAAAAACTCAGTTTAATTGTTTTTTATATTCATGCAAATAATAATAGTAACAGTTATACCATATTTAAAAATCATCTGGGGAGAACTTTCCTGGCTCCGAATACATCAGCATCCCTGCAAACAACATTAGCAGCTGCTGCATGTCTAGCAGAGGGACAATTTTTACATGAGGAGCAAACACTGAGCAATGCAAAGTCTCAGATATACCGAGCAGGAACTCGGAGTCCAACAATTTCCAGAACAGAAGGGCAGAATTTCAAGTCAAAGTGAACTTGATTAAGAAAGAGATCACCGAGGTGATGTCTCCTAGTACGTAAAATATGAAATTTTAACTCTACCAGAGCAAGAGAATAGCTGTAATGGACTTGAGGATAGAAATGATTAAAACAAAGGGCCTCAAACCTCTGCTGGATGCGTTCCAGCTTGTTGGCATCAGTTGACATAATCAAATTCCAGACTATGGACATATATTCAAGCTTAGATCTAATTAATGCAGTACAATCTGAGCATACAGATTGTATAATAACAATAACAACAACAACAGTAATAATAATAATAATAATGGGAGATGGATAATACAAATCCAGAGAATTAAGGTGGGGGGTACGGACTGGATTCATCTGGTTTGGGAAAGGGGCCCATGATAAGATCTTTTAACACATTAATCAGTCTTAGGTTCCATAAAAGGCATGGATTATCTTGAGTAGCTGAGCAGCAATTTGTGTGTCAAGAAGGTTTTGCTCCGCGGAGCTAGTTACTTATTTTTGTCGTGGTATGTAAACCAGTTAGTCCTCCACAGAGTGTATAATGTATGTACATAATATTTGTTTTCTCTTCATACAGATATAACCAGCAGTAATTTTTTATAGTTTGATTTCAATTTCATTGAAATTTTCTTTTGAAAAACAATATTATGAACATCCCTTTGAATATACCAATATGATGGTGGTTTTCTGGGTTATGACCAGTGCTGTGTTGGAGGGTGTACTGTGGTATAAGGCCATGTACTCTCTGTATTTTTTGTTGGACTAGAGTATATCTTTTGCTATTCCAGACAGATAGCATATGCCCTAGCCTTATCAATACTTATACAGGTTAATAAAATAACAGCTAATTCTTCCGTTTTTCCTGCTGTTATGTTAATTTATGATGAATGACTTATTACAAATTATTGTAGATTGTAGTCAACAATGCAAGAAGCTATAAAGGCAAAGACTACAATGAATGGTGCCTATTGTATCAAAAGTGGGCAGCCACATTTGTCATGGGTGTAACCGAAGTGCATAGTACATATTTACTGACAGCTTTCTGTTCAAGTTCCATTCTATTGTGGCATGAAAGTGTAAATTTGAAACTGTGGGAGACAGCAATATTCATAGAATTGAAACTACATTGAAATTCAGTTTGTTTTATGCTTTTAACATAATTCTCTGTTGTAATATGACTTTGAAGACTGTATTAAACTATTTATATGTACAGTAGAACTTGGTTATAACGTCATCAAAGGGACCTAAAAATAGTGTCGTTATAAACGAATGTCGTTGTAACTGAAATGGGCACNACTAGAGCCAGAATAGCTCAGTTGGTATAGTGACAGGATAAGGGGGAGACAGCCAAGGAATCCAGGGGCAGAAGATGTTTTTCTTCACAGGGTCCAGACCAACTGTGGGGCCCACTGAACCTCTTATCAAATGGGTACTTGAGGTTCTCCCAAAGAGTAAAGTGGTTGTGCAGGGAGCTGACCACACACATCCACCTAGCACCGAAGTTAAAAAATGTGTGGAGCTATACCTCCACTCCCCCATACATCTTATTGGCTCGATGCATAATTAATTGAACACATGGACAACTTTAAATGTAATAACAATGATGAGCAAAGTCTTAAATTGATTCAGTATAGATCTACAGTTCTGGCACCTCAGCAATTTGGATTAAGGGTGAACTAAGATGAATAACTGAATGTTAATTTAATATTTGTTTATTATTATGGAAGAGTTCGATATAATGTTAATTATCCAGCTTATCTAAAATCAGTCATATCTGGAGAGTTACAGAATATCACTTCCCTTCCTCACATTAGCTACATTTAATCTCAAACATTTTGAAGAGTATGGCTGTAAAAGTAAAAAAAAACTAAAGCTATCCCTGTACCAGGCTGTGAAGGCCCATAGGGTTGTGAGACGTTGAGGGGCCCACATTCTCTAGACAATCGGCTCAAAGAAGGCGGTAAGTTGTCAGCCTTACGTGTCGGCTGCGCTTTACTCCCCAGGAAAATTATTTAATTAATTCCTGGTACTCATTTCTGTTAGAGGCTGAGTAAACCCCAGGGCCTAGTGCAGCTGGAAGGATTTTAGTATGTTATTTATAATTCCTTCTGTGGAACATGTCTGTATACTTTTACAATCTTATTTTTAAGCAGCAGCCAAAAAATTGAAATATGCAAACTGAAACGTATTGTAACTGCTCCCTTTGTGTCTACGTTGTTAATATGCTTTTGAAACATGTTTAATCCTGGTTGTTATGGATGGCTTAGACCAGCCTAGACAGAATTATACTTTAATTACTTGTAATCCAACTTGTTATATTTGTATTGATTAAATAAAAAACTGCAGTCTTGAATACAGCAAGGTCAACTCATGTTTAATTAAAATGTTCAAAACTTATGACAAACAAAATCCTATTAACCTCATTTGTCGTGTTCACTGTATAAACGGATCATCCTCTTATGTTTGAACTAAATAACTATTGTTTCTGTCTTTGTTCAGCTTGTGTGTGGCTCTGTTCTTCGAGCTGTACCCTTCAAAGCACTGTTTGTATTATTCTGTATCACAGCACTAGCTTTTGTATTTCTCAGTTTTAATTAATTTCACTGTGAAAGTAACTAACATCGTGGAATGTTACACAGGGCTTCAGACTTGTACTTTGATTCTTTGGAACGAGCAAAGTAATGGAAAATAGATATTAAGGTGGAGACTGAATCCACTAGGACTACATCAGAATCCAGTTGCAGGCTGTTGTGAATCATTGGGTTCCGTAAAGGTCTGGGAATGTTATGGCCAGCTGAGTGACTATTAGCTTCTCAGGAAGGTCTCATGTCCTTGTGGAGATGAGCTGTTGTGAGCAAGGTAATATAGTTCCAGTATCCATAAAAAGCGTTTAATTCCTTGACCAGCTGAGTGACTGTCAGCCAACTGCTACACAACTGAAAAATGTTTCATTGGAATGAAATATGTACATGGAGGAAAAAGATTCACGATAAATTCTGCAGTTATTGATCATTGCCACCCTGTAGGTTATGTAACATCCCTTTTACAGTGAGGGACTGATTCAATGGTATTGTCAGTTCAGAGTGAGGAAATAACTAGTCTCGTGCCAGACATGCGTGTGCTTGTGTCTGTGGAGTGAGGGTGGTACTATACATATTTGTCACATAGGTATCAACAGTTTAGAGGGCTCTGCATTGACTTGCAAAGTGGTCGTGTATCCACATCAGAGTCAACCGTCTTACTCCACTGAACATCAGTTGTATGTAAGAACATATGCCCAGAATATTTTGTTTATTCTTGATGTAGGTTACTGGAGTTATTTAACAGGGCAAGTTGATTTGTAGATTGATGTCTTCTGGGATATGACACCATATAGTTTGGTAGATTTGCTACGGCATTTTGGAGGAACTTGCATACTTGCATGCAAGTATGTTAGTTGGAAATTTTGGTACCAGTCTGCCAACTTATATACACCATCAGATCTCAGAGTGCAGTAATCTTCTTAATCTTCACCATGATAACCTCAGATCCTACATAAGTTAACTGAATTCAATTTTTTATTTGAAACATTTCAGCTGTTATATTTTGAGGTAATAAAAACGAAGTTATCGTTGATGATTTCATTCATGTTCAGGCAGTATTTTATGTTTCTTCTTTGTGTCTGTTGACAGAACATGTGTAACTTTAATTTAAACTTGAGTCTTATGGACCATATGATGATTTCCTTAGGTCATTTTGGATTTATATTGGAAAGGACATCTCCTATTTAGGAACAAAAGAAATTAAAATTCTTTTTGTGATTATAAATTGTACGAAGAAAACATACTGGAATATACTGTATAAGTATGAGCATTATAATTTAGATGTATTACACTCTTACGCTTGTTCACTGTTAAATTAGAAAGCACAAGTTAAGTTAACTACTTCATATTTGTTGTTTATTAAAAAGAAATATGAAAGTTACTGCCTCAAAATTACGTTCACTCTTCAGCATTGTATTGAAAGCAAAATAACAGGAATGACTTTTCTGCAAAACTGTGTTTCTGTATTGCAATTTTATCGTTCATAAGTAGTGTAGTGGCTTAATTTTTCAGATTGCTCCATGATATGTTTTTTGTATGCTTCAGGCGGGTGCCACACCTGTCACATTGCAATGAATGAGGATGCTGTTGTTGAAGATGGGCCACCGTCAGCTGGAGCGGAGCCCCTCATGCATCCCGCTGGGTACATAGTGTCTGCTATAGCTCTCTTCTTCATTGGATTCTTTGGATTCTTCTTCAATCTCCTGGTTATTATCCTCATGTTCAGAGAGAAGCAGGTAACATTGTGCCTCAGTTCCATATTATGTCAGGATCTCTGCAGAATTTCTCAAGAATAACATTGCATTTTGTATCTTTATTAATATATTGAAAGAACAGAATTTCTCTTTGTGAAGAAGTTGCATGTGTATGCTTGCCCATCTCCTGACTGAAATATTTTAGGCCATAAGTGATGGCATTTTAGCAAAAAAAGGGCAGAGAGGCTTCCTTCTCTAGCATATCTGTATGAAACTTGTAGTGAACTTCATGACACTAAAATCACCCTGACTTTGAACTTCATTTCCTACCATAAAAGCTAATGGCAGTTTGGCTGTGCAAACTTCTGAGTTTCAAGCAACAGTAGCATGTCATATAATGTAAGGTTCTCAGATTTGTCGTCTGATTGTCTTGTTCTCAGCAGTCCTCCTTCATGTACTTGTACATATAGTACTCAGTATGGTTGCTGTGTTTGGGTCATTTTGTATTCTTCTCCTCTTTACATATGCAAATCAGAGTGACAGTAACATAATTTTTAAAAATGCTGAGTTAGAATAAAGAAAAACAAAGCAGATTATTAGAGGGGCTGATATTTTGCTACATCATTTGAGTAGTAGTGCTGACAAGTATACTGCTCTGTAAGTGGAGATTTCACACTGAGACACAGTTCTAGCTATAACATGCATTTACAGATTTACATTTCATTCACATCATGCCACACCGATTCTTTGTCTTGTAGCTGTGGACACCGCTAAATGTAATTCTCTTCAACCTGGTGTGCTCAGACTTTGCTGCATCCATCCTGGGGAACCCCATTACCCTGACCGCTGCTCTGGCCCAACACTGGATCTTCGGCCAGACTGTGTGCGTTATATATGGGTTCCTCATGTCATTATTAGGTAATACTGCAAAAATCTAACAGGAATTGAAAGTTTTCAAGATCCTGTAGTCTGTGTATATTTACTGTGTACTCTTCCTACAGTCAAAAGCATTTCAAATAAAAGTAAAATTTTACAGGTATCCCATTATGATATAAGAATTTTGGATGAATTTTTTTCCAGTTTTTATGGATATTTAATGAGAAAAGTATAAACATTCCTATAGTTGCTCAGCTAACGTGCATTAAGATGATAAATCCTGTGAAGCTATTCCCACCATATGTGAAAGGTGCTCTAATATTGAATAAAGTGCTCAGATTTCCAGTATTTCTGGCAAAAATGTTTGTCATGTGCTACTTGTCTGCCTTTATTTGCACTTGTCACATTTCTTTCCATAATTCTGGATTATAAGAAGAAGTATTATTTATTTATTTATTTATTTAAACTGCAAATGCATTTTTACATGTTGGAAATGGTGCTACATTAAGACACAACACACAAATAACACACATCACACAAAATAACACACCCCACTGAAACAAAACACAGCACACAAAACTACACAAACAGTAATGGACACACTACACACAATCAATACAATGGAAATCCAATTAAAACTACAACAAATACAATTACAACTAGAATTAAATAAATAAATGTTAATAAAATGATAGGTATACTGTACACTAAACAGTAATTGTAATGAAATATGTAATGTTATGAACTGATGCACCCACATTTCACCATGGCCTTTCCTTCATCCCACTTCAATTTGCTGCGCTGCATTTTTGATGATTTCCCCCACACCCTCACTTCATCTTATTTATCACTTTCCTAAAATTACTTGTTTTACAGGAGGGAGTCCCTAAAATGTCTGAAGGTAGTTGGTTCCAGAGTTGGATGGTCCTATACATAAAGGAACAAATTTACTTATGGAGCTGAGACTTTCTTGAGGAGAAGCCAAATCTGCAGCTACTCAAGAATTTCACAGCATTTTATGGAACCTGAAGGTTCATACCATGTTCACAAGAACCCTCCACTGGTCCCTATCCTGAGACAGATCAATCCACTCCATACCATCCCATCCTATCTGTCTAAGATCCATTTTAATATTGTCCACCAACCTACATGATGGTCTTCCCAGTGGTCTCTTTCCTTCTGGCTTTCCCACTAATATCCTATATGCATTCCTTTTCTCCCTTGTTCTTTTACATGCCCTGCCTACCTCACCTTCCTTGACTTGATCATTCTAATTATACTGGGCGTTTCTAAAAGAATGATGGGGTTTCATTGCCGTATATCTCCGTCAGTTTTTGGTGATGAAAAGCAAAACGTATACGGACTCATAACGCGGCTCTCAAATTTTCATTTTGTATATCACGCTCTTTCCTAGTTCCATTTCCAACAGTTAGGAGGTGTGAAATGTAAGTTGGCAACCCAGCAGGAGAAGCCCTATTGCGTGTTGAGATTTGAGGTGTGTAAATCCATCGTTACAGTGCGCCGTGAATTTTGTGTACATTTTCAGAAGGAGGCGCCACATGAAAACAACATTTGCAGATGGTACCGGTAGTTTGTGGACAGTGGATGTCTCTGTAAAGGCAAGAGTTCTGGGTGGCTACGTGTGCCACATGCAGACGTGGAAAGAGTGAGGGAGACATATCAGAGAAGCCCAAGAAAATCATTAGGTAGAGGAAGCAGAGAATTGCAAATGCCAACAACGACGTTGTGGAGGGTGCTGCGTAAGCGGATAATAATGAAACCGTACAAGTTGCAGCTGTTGCAAGCTCTGAAACCACAAGACAAGGTAGCCAGAACTCATTTCGCTGAGGACATTCAAGAGAAAATGGAAGACGATGGTTTCCTGGAACGTCTCGTTTTCAGTGATGAAGCCACTTTTCATCTGAGTGGGATAGTTAACCAACACAACGTACGTATCTGGGGGACACAAAATCCACATGCACAGATTGAGCACGAGCGTGATTCTCTGAAAATTAACGTCTTCTGTGCTGTCAGCAAAAAATGTAAGGGTCTTTTTTCTTTGCTGAAGCAACAGTGACTGGTAACACCTGTCAAGACATTCTGGAAAATTGGTTGTTTCCACAACTGGCCAATGATTCCAGTGACTACGTTTTCCAACAGGACGGTGCTCCCCCAAATTTCCGTAGCATTATGAGAGGTTTGCGTAATCTGGTCCTTCCACAACGATGGATTGGACGTGTTGCAGGTGAAGATGCCCCCCTTCTCCGGTGGCCACCCCGATCCCTGGACATAACTCCATGTGATTTCTTCTTGTGGGGGTATGTGAAGGACATGGTTTATGTACCCCCATTGCCCCAATCGCTCCAGGATCTCCGAAACAGAATCANCGAAAGGTGCGCACATAGAGGCACTTTGATGGATGTACATAAAATTTGGACAGTTAAGCTTCCGAATGACACATGTTATGATTGTACATGGTAAGAAATACGAAATATATACGTATCTAAAACCCCACCATTCTTTTAGGAACACCCTGTACTTGGAGAAGAGTACAAGTTATGAAGCTCCTCATTATGCAGAATTTACAAAGGAATATTTTTCACTATCTGTCCTTTGCTTTCTGCTCCAAATTTTCCTATCATGATCAACCCTGCTCAGATAGCATGGTCTTTGTAATGTATCAGCTATAGCCAATGCAAGATTTTGAAGGAAACAGGTGACAGGTTTGTATTCACCAAACAGTATTCATTTTATGTTTGTAAGGCTACATAAGGAGAGTCCAAGTTTAACTAAATCTACAGCGCAAATTGATAGCTTTGTATATTTTAGTATTTAGGTTTTCTTAAGCATGCACTTTGTATCTCTTCATTATGGACATTGTGTTCAGGTATAACATCGATAACCACACTCACTGTGCTGTCCTTTGAACGGTATGTGATGATCTGCAGGCCTTTCCAGAAATATAACTTGAACAGGAGCGGGGCACTCATTCTGGTGTGTGCCATCTGGTTATATGCTCTGTCTCTCACAGTACCTCCTCTCATTGGCTGGGGTGCCTTTGTTCTTGAAGGTGCAAACATCAGGTCTGTGCTATTTGTTCAGTTTCTAATGATACTGCTGTTATTCACAGATTTAAAATTACATTCCATGATGTAGCCAGTATAATGTGATGCACTGGTGTAGAAGCCATAATCCTTTTCTTTTCTTTCTTTCTTTCTTTCTTTCTTTCTTTCTTTCTTTCTTTTTTTTTGCACTTGGCTGATATCATGGATGGAAAAGTAACAGCAATGTTATTTAGAATGATCAGATACACTTGCGCTTGTTTAATTAAAAATGTAAGTTGTAAGACCATTTATTATGATACTTCTAAAATTATGAATTTAATGTTTTAATATTATATTTAAGCATTCTGTTACACTCTACACAATATATGACACAAACTCCGTCCTAAGTGCAACAAGTTATTGTAGTTCTTTCGTCTTCCTTTCTTCTACACTACTTCTACAATACAAATATTAGTATTACTATCTTATGTACGTTATGTTATTCTTATATGTTTATACTGTTATTTGTACTTACTCCGTGTAGGCTCCCTGTGTGTGTGCTGCTACTTATCTTTAATACGTGTGCTGTCTGGTGTATTGTGTGCTGTGTTTTATGTTGGTGAGTGTAGGAGGGGAACATAAAACACAGACACAATACACCAGACAGCACGTGTATTAAAGATAAGTAGCGGCACGCACACAGGGAGCCTACACAGAGTAAGTACAAATAACAGTATAAACATATAAGAATAACATAACGTACATAAGATAGTAATACTAATATTTGTATTGTAGAAGTAGTGTAGAAGAAAGGAAGACGAAAGAACTACAATAACTTGTTGCACTTAGGACGGAGTTTGTGTCATATATTAATGTTTTAAACTAAATTATAGAATAATTGTTAACACTGTCCAGTGTGATTCAATTCATTCACACTGGACAGTGTTAACAGTTATTCTATAATTCAGTTTACTAGTTTGACAGACCAGAATGAATAGTTTTAAAACCAATTCATTCGATGATTTATTGTTGTAGTGGTTCCATGTTTATTGAGCAATGCTGACTGTCTTCTCTGTGGAACAAACAGCAATTCTAATATGAATTAATAATGTAAAGTTCATGGCATTAATGGGAATGTCTTATATAGGTAATATAAATTTATAGTCTAACAAAAGAATGCAATTTAACTCATGGAGTAGTGTGCTGGACTCATGCATCTGGTCATACTGCCAGATCCCAATCAAGTCATCATTTCGTTGCTTGCAGTTGTCACAGATTATGTTTATGGTTGTTGTTTTCATTATTATTATCATCATCATTTTTGGGAAAGGGTGAAGACTGTATTACTTAAGTCAAATTTTGATTTTATTTATATTTTGCTCTGTTGCCATTCATAATTTTTTACTTTTTAGTGTTTTATACAGAGTTTGTGGCCATGTTTATGATCTGTCTGTGTACAAAATTTTAAATACGTAACTCCAATTGTTCATTAATTATTGCCACCAAATTGGAAGCTAAATACACATTTCATTTAGCGACCACATTCTTATTTTGCATTCTATACATAAATTACATTAATAGAATTGCATGTTTTTCTAAGATCTATTCTTATGCATAATATCAGGACACTAGATGAAGTTGCTATAGTGTCACATCCACCTCACAAGTTTATGTGTCCGCCATGTTATTAGTAATTGTGGGAAATTAAGCAGTAGGATGTTGGGGTGGTCTCTAATGGCCTAATGCCATACCAAATGTCATCAAGATTGGTCAGCTGTTTCCGAAGGGGAAGTGGAGAGATACATAGACAACATAGTGACTTCATAAGCCCATTTTTAAACATTTAAGAAGGGAATATGCCTAATCTAAAAAGTGTGTATTTTTGCTAAGTCTTCTTGTGGAGAGTAACAAAATGAACACTTGCTTTCAGTTGTTCTGTTAACTGGGAGAGTCACACATACAATGCAATGACATACATCATGTTCCTGTTCACCATGGGCCTCGTGGTACCAATTGGCATCATTCTGTTCTCCTATCTAAATATCATCAGAACCATGAGACAGGTGATTATATTAAGGCAGTTTAGCTGAAAGCAAGCTGCAGAAGGTTGTTTAAAATAATTTTATGAACAACACATGATGGCGAGCAATGCAGTAGCTTAGCGTAAATAACGTACCTGAGGATGGCACAGTGATGCCGAAACATGTAGTGAAGTGACATGTGAGATTGAGTGCACTACAAGATGGCCAATACATACATATCATGGACGATTAAAAAGTGATGTTTATCTCATTATACACATGCAGGCAATAATGAAATTGGCAGTCTGGAACAACCGATGAACACTGCCACACTAGTTAGGAAAGAGCCTGGAGAGGGTCTCTGTATGTCATAAAGTAAAGTAAAGTAAAAGTAAAGGTATCCCTATAAGAGGCCGTGGAGGCCCATAGGGTTGTGAGATGTTGAGGTTCCCACATTTTCTAAACAGTCGGCTCATAGATGGCGGTAGTGTTGTCAGCCTTACACACCGGCTGCCCTTTACCCCCAAGAAAACTCTAAGAATATTCCTGGTGCTTATTTTTGTTAGAGGCTGAGTCGACCTCAGGGTCATAGTGCAGCTGGAAGGATTAGGTAAATTGAAAAAATACAATGACCTCATCAAGATTTGATCCCGTGACCTTCCGGCTTGTAGCATAATGCCTCAAGCAACTAAGCTACCACGTGCCCCCCTCTGTATGTCATGACATTAACACTTTGCAGACCGGCGATTTAAATATTTAAATCACCCTGGNGCCACGTGCCCCCCTCTGTATGTCATGACATTAACACTTTGCGGACCGGCGATTTAAATATTTAAATCACCCTAGGGACAGCATTTTTATACCTACTACCCTAACTTGTGCACTGTTCACTTTAAAAAGGATGCTTCCCTTGGAATGTTCACTCTTCACAATTTTCACAAGGGTACGTTTCTGCATATCACCCGAGAGTCGCCCAGTGGTGTCCACATAAGGCCTGTGTGGGGTGGAAGTTCATGGGCTAGGTCGCACTAAGTCTGTCTGACTCTGGTTCTGCTGCCACCATCTGGTCTGTAGCCCAAGCATTTGCCACATTCATCAGAAATGCTTTGTATTTCAATTTAGAATCAAGGTTTAGATTTTTGTAAACCAAAAATGAATCGAAAATGGCACAATTTATAAGCCACAAGGCGACTTTCACTTTTATTATCTGTGGCCACAATTCTTTGTTGACTGCTATCACTTCCACTGTCTGAGTCACTGATCACTACTACTCCATAAGACACGTCAGATAGCTCCATAAACAAGTCCGAGAGATCGCTTGCCTTCAACCGCTTTTGTCCTTGAAATGTAGTCCCCTCTACTAACTTCCTGCCTGGTACATAAACAGCTGGAAGGGGCAAAGTTTATTTTCTTTTGGAGTAGGGACCCTAGCAAGCCAGGTCAAGTTACTGAATACCTAGCATACATTCTGAAGATTTATTACGCAGTATTCATTGCAGTTGCGTGGCGCCAGAGCAAGGTATAGTGTGTTTCAACATAACATGTCCTAAAGTCATAATAATATGCCACTGGTCGCAACGTTTAAAAGCGAAAAACCTTTTAAAGGGCACGCGGTCCGCAAAGTGTTAATAAAGCAGTTTTATTCCAAATAAATAATGAAGTTCACCGTAATGAACAAATCCCGGAAGTGAAGATTTCCCTTCTCCACAACATTCAGATTGGCTCTGGGGCCAATAAAATGTTGCAATATTGACGGACGATAAATACATGAACATTATTATAATTAGTTTGTTTACAAGTTTGGTTTAAAAAGACTTTGTTGAAATTTAGAACCAATTTTGTCCATGTCCTTTATACTGCTTCTCTTTAAAAGAAGTTGAGTGTCTACCATGTCGTGGTTCCGTTGTTTGATGAATAGTATCTTCCTGTTATTTGGGGCTCATGGTTTTGTTATACTATAGTAGTAGTTTCCATCTGTATTGAAATATCCTTCTGAAGGTAGTCTATCAGACTGAAACATATCAAGGATGAAAGAAAAAAAAACGTTATCAGTCACACTGGAAGGAGTTGATAACCTTTTATAACAATCTTCCTTGTTCCTCTTGGCAAAATTTATTGCATGGATTTGAATGGTGTGAGCCACATCCATTGTCTTCAGAGCACCTTGGAGGCAGGACGTGTCACCAAGGCAGAGACCAGAGTTACCCTCATGATTGTAGTGATGATTCTGGCATTTCTGGTGGCATGGAGTCCCTATGCAGTGTTGGCTCTGGTGGTTGCTTTTGGCGACTCAGGTATCGTGAGTCCAGGCCTTGCTGTGGTTCCAGCTATCATTGCCAAGTCCAGCTTTTGCTACAACCCACTCATATATGTTGGACTGAACACCCAGGTACATATTTTTCTCTTTTCCTAAATTATTTGAATTTGAAGTTGCATGTGTACAACATATAAGACGAAAATATCTTCCCATCTTCTTTAAGCTGATCATGTTCTCATTTTGAACTGTCTATTCTAACTTTATTACTTATATTATTTTACTTGTTGTACGTTGAAAGTGCAGTTTTCATCAATACGACCTTCTTTACCTTGGCTCTTACATGAGCTACATTACGTAAACTAGAGCTGGTAGGCTTCATGAGGGTTTACAAGAATGGCACTCTAATGGCACCACAAAATTTAAGAATTGTTACTACCATTTCTTTAATCCTTCAATTTTAATCTTGCTTTACTCAGTGTTGATTAGTTATAGTTTCTCCTGAATGTTCGGGAGCAAGACAGTCCAGTCCTTCCCCTAAGTTCATCTCAAATACATGGATATATACTAGTTTCTTTCTTCTGCATTCACTTTACAGCTTTTCCCTAATGGTGTGAGTTTTTGTATTAATAGTATTTATTGGCTCTTGTGTTTCATATTTGTTGTAGACAGTGCTAAGTAAATTATAAAAAATGTTTCTGGTAGTATAGTGAAATTACTTTTGTTTGTGATTGATTGATGTGCAATGGATTGAATTGGTTACTCTGTTCAGGAATTTATATTGTCTTAAATTTTTACTATAGTTTTATATGGTTTGTTGGACATGTACACAATTTGTGTAAGTAGTTAAATATTATAGTATTGTTGACTTTTATACAAATAATTTGACTTGTTCTATATCTGGAGGCTTTATTGCAAAATGTGGATTTCTGGAACCAATAAAAATATGAATATATGAATATGAATATAATACTGACATGCTTTGTGCATCTAGTTCCAGTTGGCATGGAAACGACTCCTTGGTGTTCATGTGACCGTTGATACTTCCCATGGTGTGGATGGGGAACACACGAGTGGCACTAATACAGAAAGTGCTTTGGAAGGGACTCCATCTGCAAGGTTCAGAGGGTCCAAGTTTCTCTCTTTCATATTCAAAGTCCCAGATCATGATAGTATTCAGTCTCTGTCAACGTGTGCAGCAACGACTGTAACTATTGGCACATTACATGAAGTTAAGGAGTGTAGTGGACCAGGTAGGAGATAGTTATGTCTGATCAGCTATTTTATCTTTAAAGTTAAAGAAAGAACTCAAGCTTTTACTGTTTTTGCAGCATTAGTGGAGAACCAGGAGAAGGGAGAAGCAAGTGCTATGAGAGAAGGACAGGAAGGGCCAGTTGCAGTAGAACAAAGAGAAATAAGAGATGATATGCAGTCAAACAGCTTTCAAGAGAGCAAAGTAGAATGATTATGAATGTGTAAATATGTGTTACATCTGAATTCAGTTTTTAAGTATTCCTATTAAAGTGTGCAAATGTAACTGTGTTATACCTAATGGCAAATCAAGCATGATCCACAAATGCACCCTTTTAAATGATAGAGTCTGCTACATACACAAAATATTGTTTTAGGGAAGAATAATATTTGACAGCATAGACATATCTTTTGGAATTTTGCCACTTTCAATATCACAACTAATAAATATCCTTTTACACTGTTTTCCTAGCTTTTATGACCAGACACTCAGGGTTTTTAAAATTATACAAAAAATCAGCATCCATAACTAACCTGATTTGAACTGAGCCTGAAATGTTACTGTTTATGCAAGAGCACTTATAGCAATTATGCATATGTAAAACTTCAGATATTGTATGTAAATCTTACTTTGAAAATGTGTAACATAACCCCGTATTTATACTAAGCTGGCATAATTTTACTGATATAAGATCTTAAAAAGGAGGTAGAATAAATTTGCCTCTACTTTTACAAAATTTACTCCTTGCTTGTGTGTGGTACATAACTCATGTGTGTAATTTGTGTTGTGCCATAGCTCAAGTGGTTAGTTGCTGGCTTTCCACCGCGGCGGCCCGAGTTCGATCCAGGGTCTGGTCAAGTGGGATTTGTGGTGGACAAAGTGGTGCTGCGGCAGGTTTTCTCCGAGTACTTCGGTTTCCCCTGCCAATCTTCATTCCACCAATTGCTCAAAAATCACCCTCACCTATCATCTAGGGCTGGTACACTAGGCCAGAACGGGCCGCAGTACAAGGGACTTAGTCCCACACCACTAGCAATAATAATAAAAAAAGTGTATCTGTGTTACACATATCGCCTTTGTCAAAAATTTTCCCATGAATTCATATCTTCTTCTGTGTTTCAGTGACAGGAATGTTCATGTATGGCCAAGTTAATTGTCTGAAGTAAGAACAATGTTATTACCATAAGAATAAAGATGGAAACAATAAATATATACTCAGTTTTCACGTCTTTCAGCTAGTAATGCAGTGCATAATTATCATATATTAAGTTTTTCTAATTCATATCTGTTACTGAAAGATGGCTTCCAGGGCTGACATTCATGCAGTTCTCTTGGTTACAGCTTCGAGTAGCTCAGCCTATACAGTGCTGACTTGTAGGATGATTATTGAATACTAAATAAAAAAGGATCGGGAAGGCAGCAGTTGTGGACTATTTCAAGGTACCATTGTGATATCTTCCTGAATGTACAGTAAGGCAGGAAAATAACATGAAGCCTCAGCCAGACTAGTCAGTGTCCTGGGCAAGGTTTGAACTAGGCATCCCTTGAATACAAGTCAGAAGTGTTACCAGCTGAACAGGCTTTCTCAGTGTGGCTGTTTTGTCTGTCCTTCCCACTTCCAGCGTTCGTAACTAAATGTAAATGTGTGACATTGCAATAACTAAAAGTCGAACAGGAAATAATCTTTGAAAAATAAAATCTTCTGGATTGTATTGCCATGTAGTTTGGAGCAACATGTTGCCTCCATCTTCAGGACCAAAATTAAGCCAAGCAAAAGCAAGAAGCAAGCACAGTCCTCCAGTTACTGCCAACTTCTTGGTAGTTCTATGCTTTACTCACTCCATGAACCTGAAGATGAAGGCAACACTTTCCTCAAAATCGCGGATGAACTTACACCAAACAATACAGGACACAGTACATGCATGTCTACAGGTGTTAAGAAAACTCACCCATTTAAAATTTCTTAAAAATCAGAAATTTTTTAATTCTTATGTACAGTTTGTTCATTAAGTAACATTTGAAAAAGCAGTTTCAGTGAGACAGAAATGCTGTTCAGGAAAGTATGTAGGTCGTACTGAAAGTCATGAGCAACTTTTTTTTGCATGCAACCTGGGAACAGCAGATGAAAGAGAGTATGGTGGTAGGTGGAACCAGCTGTTGTCTTAACCCTTTGACGGAGTCATTTAAATTCCGCGGCCACGTCTCCTGCGGTAATATATTCAGCCGGCCATTTAAATTTTGCTCGAAAATGATTTATTCATCATTCTTAAATTCTATGAGATAGGAACATGAAACTTTCACTAAAATGATCTAAAAAGGTGGTTTTATAACCTTACCTTATAATATGAGCAGCCGGTATCTCGGCAATGGAAGCAGTTTGTTTAGAATTTGAGCAGTGAATGGTACGCTTTGAAGCATGAAACTTTCACTAAAATGATCTTAAAAGATGGTTTTATAACCTTGCCTTATAATATGAGCGCCCTGTATCTCGT
>NW_019720704.1:537450-538589 GCF_002891405.2 Cryptotermes secundus
GTTTGTGCTCCTTGGGTCCTGCGGTTATTGACAGAAGACCACAAAGGTCAGCGAAAAGCCATCACCTCAGAACTGCTGCAGAGATATCGACACGAAGGCGATGATTTTTTGCTCTATATTGTGACAGGTGACAAAAGCTGGTTTCACCATTTCGAGCCTGAAACAAAACGGCAGAGTATGGAATGGCACCATTTGCATTCTCCATCAAAAAAGAAGGCAAAGACAATTCCATCGGCTGCGAAGGTGATGGGCACAGTCTTCTGGGATGCAGAAGGGTTTATTCTGGTCAAATTCCTGGAACCTGGGCAAACCATCGATGCTGCTCATTATGTCCAGATGCTGCACAAGCTCCGTCATGTATTGCGTGATAAACGTCCGGGACGAAACATCATCATCCTGCATGACAACGCTCGCCTCCACGCCGCTCGCCTCACATTGGAAGCAATTGCAAAGATGGGGTGGGAAGTTCTTCCACACCCCTCCTATAGCCCTGATATGGCACCCTCCAACTGCCATCTTTTTGGATTTGTGAAGGATCAACTGCGTGGACAACGTTTTGAGACAGGGGAGGCAATTCAGAAAGCAGTGCGTCGGTGTCTTTGGGTGGCTGGAATGGAATTTTCAAACTCCCAGAATGCTGGGAGAAATGTGTACCAAGAAGTGGCAATTATGTGGAAAAATAAAGAAAGGTCTCTAGATTGAGGTGGTATATTTGGTTTTTGCCAATAATAAAGCATGTTACTTTACAAAAAATTGTTGCTTATGACTTTCAGTACATTCCTCATAATTTCTGTTCATTGTTAGAATCATATAATACACATAAATATACTCTGTGGGAAAAATACAGAGCGCTGTTAATGTTAAAGCAGGTGGTAGATGCAGTGACCACTGTGCTTTAAATGATTAAATGAAATAATTGGGATGTATAGATCCACATTTGCTTGACATCAGCACTAGTTGGAGGTCAGCCTTATGTGCCAGTCGCCCTTTACACCCAGGAAGATTCCTGGTACTTATTTCTATTGAAGCTAAGTTAACCCCCGGGCCATAATGCAGCCGGAAGAATTAGATCAATTGAAAAACTCAGTGACCTCATCGGCAATCGAACCCATGACATTCCAGCTTGTAGCATAGTGCCT